>NC_089200.1:31463293-31675793 GCF_963930695.1 Labrus bergylta | reverse complement strand
CTCATATTCTCTGTCCTCTGGTTCCTTGTTTCCTCTGGTACCTCATATTCTCTGTCCTCTGGTTCCTTGTTTCCTCTGGTACCTCATATTCTCTGTCCTCTGGTACCTCACATTCTCTGTCCTCTGGTTCCTCATATTCTCTGTCCTCTGGTTCCTAGTTTCCTCTGGTACCTCCTATTCTCTGTCCTCTGGTTCCTCATATCGTCTGTCCTCCGGTTCCTCGTATTCTCTGTCCTCTGGTTCCTCCTATTCCTCATATTTTCTGTCCTCTGGTTCCTCATATTCTCTGTCCTCTGGTACCTCGTATTTGTAATTTGTAGATTTAAAATGTTTGCATGAAAGCGTTCAGAGATTTAGTCAAAGCATGAGCATGGAGTGAATGAAGGTGCTCCAGCCTGAGAGTGGAGTAAGAAAGTCATTGAGTTTTTACTTCTGATTTATTGGAAGCTAATTAATCGTCTTTACAGCGGAGCGCAGCGTGAGCCAGCAGGCAGACAGGATTTATGATATTTCACCCTGCAGCAGAGAAACAGGACTTCTAATTATTTAAACTTTGAGCCGACTGAGGAGGATTTCAGCATAGCAGAGCTTAAAGCAGATATGAAGTTTTATTCTTGATGGATCATCAGTATAAAGCACATGAACACACAGAGGTCATAGAGAGGGTTACATTAAGTCTGACTCATAGTCCAGTCAGCTCTGTTCAACAAGCTGTTGTTTTCACTGAAATGTTTCTATCTTGCTGTTCTGCCATCAGGTGCAAAGGTGAAGTGTTTAAGAACTAACAACAGGCCGTTGTGTGTGTTCAAAAAACAAAGAGGACGACCAACACCGTCTTTTTATGCCTTCATTGGAGAGATTGGACAGTGGATAGAGTTGGAAATCAGGGGGAGAGAGAGAGAGCGTGGGGAATGACATGCAGGAAATGAGTCACAGGTCGGATTGGAACCCCGGGCCACCCGCTTGGAGGACTAGACTATGTACACGGAATGCGTGCACTAACCACTACACTACCAGTGCCTCAACATAGACATAGGTAGATGTATGACCTGACACAGAAGGAAATAATCTCTGAGGCTGTTCTCTAAACCTCCTACTGTTAAAAATACCCTGATTCTGTAAGAATCTACAGTCTGCATCAGAGTCCTTCTGTTTCCCACAGTGCAAAGCGTCAGGTCAGGGGTCGACATGACGGACAGCAGCGTCCATCGTAACAGAGGAAATAATCACAGTCAGACCAAACCACACAGAGAAACCTCCAGTTATCTTTGTTGATTCTCTGAATCATGAAAATCTCTTGTCAGCTCAACCGTGTTTGACGTCAGCTGGGCTGTTGTTTATTTCCTCATTCTAAGACCAGAAGCCAGTGTACTGCAGAGTAACCACCGACTGGAGGTCAGACTACAGACTGCTGTCTGTACTGTGACAACAGTAACTATTTGAAAAAACAGCCAAAGACTAAAGGTGCATTTGTGTGTTGTCAGGAAAGCGAGACTCCGAGTTGGTAAATGCACATGAAAATCTGCTCAAGTCGGGACATCTTCTCTGAAAAGAACGAGGCGCCCAACTTGATGACTTGACGTCCTGTCTGTCATCAAAAGATGTAGAAGATGTTTAGTTAATGTTAAGATACTTTTCATTAATTCATGTATTGCACATCATCGTTAAGGTGAAATATAACTCGTAACATTCACACTTCTACTTCTTCAACTTCTTCTTCTTCTTCGTAGCGTCCACACTGATGACTTTCTGAACTGAACACACTGAAGTCGGAACAACACTTGAAATCAAAAGTATCTTAACATTATTTAAACATCTTTTGCCTGCCATGTTGATGACAAATATGAAGTCAAGATGGCAAGTCGGGGACCTCGTTCTTTCTTGAGTCCAGTCCTAGTTTTTGTTCATGTTTTATTTTCCAACTCAGAAACTTGTTTTTCCGACGTGTCCGACACCACATGCACACACACTGGAAGGGAGGAAGTAACACTAGACATGATACACAGGAACTAGAACTACAAAATAAAACAAAAAACTAATACAATTAAAATGAACACGAAGAGAAAGGAGCAACACGATGGAAGAATGAGACACAATAAAAAAAAACATGAACTCTGAAATCAACAAAATACAAACCTCAACGAGAATGCATCGAGGCAGTAGCAGCAACATGAATCATCCCGCTGATTATGAATGTGAGAGCAGCCTCCTTCAGTCACTCTGCAGGGACCTCCTGCTCCCACAACAAACACAACGCACACCGTGACACAGAGGTCGCCATTCATTTTAATTAACCCCCATTTCTGTTTTTAAACCGCCTGATGTTCACGCCTTTCCCCTGTGATACTTCATATAGAGATTAGACACCAAACAAACACTCAAGTGAGGACGCAACGACTCATTCAAATATCAGAGTACCGGCGTCCCAATGTGACCTGGTCCAGCACGAACATCATGACTGTAACAATGGAACACACGGTTTACCAGGCGTCAAAGAAGACCGGCGCTAAAGAGCAAAAAGAGGATTGGAAGAGGAGGGAGGAGGAGGGGTTTGTTTACTTAAAGTGAAGGAGATTGTTCTATAATGAAAGAAGCAGTTTGTTTGTGTTTTTCAAAATTATGCAGAATATACTCAGGGGCGGAGCCAGACTTTATTTGGACTGGGGGGGCCGGACCGGGACACTGACTTCTACGGGGGGACCGGACCAGGACACTGACTTCTACAGGGGGGGCCGGACCGGGAGTGTTAGGAAGCCTGGGCGATAAATTTAAATCTGCAATTACACCACCCAAACTCCAGGGGGCGCCTTAAATGCGAGTTGGCACCAAGCCAAAAAAAAGGGAAAATGTTACGAACATATTAATTGTGATAACATTTAGGAACACAAACATTCACACGACTGATTTTTTAACCCTTTCTATCTCCGCTATGAAGTCCCTGAAGCCTCTAACAAGACAAACAGTTCAGGATTTTTTTTTGGGGGGGGGCACTGGGAAGGCCAATCAGATGTCTGGGACACCCCTTGGCTCCACCCCTAAATGTACCATGTGATCCGTTCTTACGCCCTGTAAGAGTGAAAGTCACGCTTTAAATTCTCTCTCCTTTCACCTTTTGTATTTCAGCCAAACTGCCACGATGAGAAATGTTAAAAAATAAAACAAACAAGGTTTTATATTCACTTAATTTCCCCTCCTTTCTTTAACAAAGACTTCTACTTAAGAGCTAACATTTTTTTTTTTTTTTCCAAGATTTATTTTTGGGCATTTTGTACCTTTATTGGAGAGATAGGACAGTGGATAGAGTCAGAAATCAGGGAGAGAGAGAGTAGGGAATGACATGCGGGAAAGGAGCCACAGGCTGGATTTGAGCCTGGGCCGCCCGCCTGGAGGGCCACAGCCTCCATATATGGGGCGCGCGCTCGAACCACTGCACCACCAGCGCCCCGGAGCTAACATTTTAACGTCTTCAAACTGTAAGAAGAAGAAGAAGGAGGCACCACAGGAGGCCTGCAGAGCCCCGGTTGTGTCAATGTCTGGTTTGAATTCATGATTGAAAATAAAAGAGCAATCAAGAAGCACGAGTGGTGTTTCGGCCTCTTGGTTAAATAGTGACCCTGATACGATGCAGGACGGAGGAGGGATGAATGAACCATCATCGTATAGCTCTATGACTACACTCACATTCTTAGAGCACACTTGAGTGAAGATTCACTAACATTAAGCACCCCTAGACCCTTTAAATCCAGATCTCTCTCTCTCGCCTCAGCAGAGAGTGAACGCGTGTGTGCACTCACACAAGTTAAGGTAGGAGGAGGTCGAAGTCAAGGAGAGTTTTTTTAAATCAGCGTGCTGGGAGAATTTCTTTCAAGCACCGACAGCAGAGCACGCACGCTCGCTATTTGGAGATCGTTCAATTCTCAGGTGCTCGTCTCGCGCTCCAACAGCAAGACAAAAGAGCGAGAACACGGGAGAGGATCCTCACACACAGACAAATACCCACTGAGAGCAGCGCTTACACATCCACTCCACAGCTCCAGACGGCTTTCAGTTCTATCAGGAAAGTTTAATGAGACAGATAATGGTTGCTAGAGAATGCCTCCTCAGTGCGGGACGGGGTAGGGTAGCTCTTGGAGGTCACAGTAAGGATGGTTTCACATTAAGGACCCGGGCCCAGATCAGAGTGCGCTTGACCCCAAAGTCTGGTTCATTTATTCAAATGTACTCAGCCCAGCGATGAGGGGGCTCAGCCTCAGGTGTTCAGCCCTGCGAGCTGCAAAAGGAAGTAGTTTCCTGCGTATGATCATACAGTTGTATGTGTTAGGAGTTGGCATGTGTGTTCTTCTGTGCGTGACAAATGCAGCAAGCGAGGATGCAGCCAAACGTAACGAGCCACATCACATCCCGGAGTACATGAAAGAAAAGCAAAGAAATGAGCAGAGGGAGTTTTACTACGACTGTATCTTCAATAAGAAGCTGTTCTGTTTCCTCTGCTGCTCTCTGCTAAGCTGATGGGACTTTCATGTAACGGCTGGATTGATGAATACAGAAGAGTGAGACACAGTGACAGACAGACAGACGGACAGACAGACAGACAGACAGACAGACAGAGACACACACACACACAGACAGACAGACAGACACACAGACAGACAGACAGACAGACAGACAGACAGACAGACAGAGACACACACACACACACACACACAGACAGACACACAGACAGACACACAGACAGACAGACAGACACACACACACACACACACACACAGAATTTATAATCTTATTACCACCAAAAAAAATACGAAGTCCACATTAAAATCAATTTAATAGTTGAAATGTTTCATTCAGCACCCGAGGCGATACAGACGAGATCAAAGAAACAGCAGAGAGACATCTGAGTCTAATCAGCACAGGTTAGAGACGCCATAAGTTCACTCACGTTCACACACACACACTCACACAGGCTGCACCATTCTTTCACAATTATTTGTCCGAGTAATGAGATCCCGATTCTGTCAAACAATTTTGATTCTATTTGTATATTTTACAATTAATCACACACACACACAAACACACACACACACAGACACACACGCGGACACCCACTCATGCAGTAGGCAGTGATGTAGTCCCTCTGCAGGTGAGTGCAGCTCTCCTCACAGCCTTCAGAGCTGCAGCAGCTTCTTCTGGATTTCAAAGTGGAGACAGATCTCTGAACTGTTCGACTTCAGCCAGCTGTCTTCTTCTTCTGCTCTAATTCCACTGCCAACTTCATCTTCGGCCAATTAAATTCCACCCACGTTATCCTCATTCATGTCCTAAGCGCCACTGCGGGGAGTCATGAAGTATTGACACGGATCAAATAGGCAGGGAAATCTGTTTTGAACAGCACATTTTTAAATTCAAACATCTATATATATATGGGGTCAACGTATGGATTACACCAGTAAGGAAGACAAAAGATGGCCATATCAATATTTAGTCTCATGCTCCCCTGGTAAGTAGTCACTGGGAAACCCTCTGAAGGAGAAGACTCCTGACACATGGCTAAACCCACATGGACTACAAATCCCATAGTCCACCAGCTGCTCCTGCCAGCAGGGTATCGGTGTTGTCTCCTTGTCCAAATCGGTAGCCCTCTTCAGACCGCCGTTGCAAGCCTCCATATTTACACCCTGTGATGTTCTCCTTCAATCTGAATGTCATGGCGGCGTAATGGGGGGGCGAAGTGACCCCGTCCCGTCCCGTCTTCAGAGGTGGTAACAGAGGCGTTACAGAGGAGAGACGGGATCAGCTGATCCAGCGGGGGAGAACAGCGCTGTGTGTGTGTGTCTGACTGTATGTGTGTGTGTGGAGCTCCTGCTGTGCCGTGGCTGGGACGCCATTATTACGCCGTTACAGAATCAGTATGAACGTACAAAGACATGACGACGGCTGAGCTAAGCTACGGAGCAGCTTCTGCAGTCTGAAGAGGGGCGACTCTGTCAGCTTGTTGTTGTCTTGTAGTTTTTGTGTCAGCCTGCGTCATGTTCTATAAAATGCACAAAGCAGCATGGTACAAAAACAAAAACACAAAAAGACACTTTACCACATCAATAAAAAAATCATGATCGAGTCTTTGGCTTCAGAGACCGGAGAGGAGGATCAGATAATCTGTTTCTCAGAATCAAAGAAAGAACTGATTTACTAAATAAACTGTAAACAAACGTTTTGGGAGTCAAAGGCTTCCCCAATAAAAGCTTGACAGCCGTCAGTGTTTATCTGAATAACAGAAAGAAAAACACATATCGCTCGTGACACCATTTGATATAAGCTAAAACACTCCATCAAACAGGAAGTCAGCATGCATGAAATAGCTTGCAGCTCTCTTCTTTTACTTAAATATGTCTTGTTCCCCCTAAGCTTTGGCTCTAATTTCTCTCCGATCGTGAGGGAACCCTCCAAACACTTCAACCTGACAACACGCTCGTCTCCTCTGGGAGCTGCGGCGCACAAGTGGAAAACATGGACCATCTGTGGTCGTCTCAAACTCTGCCTGTTTAGCAGCTCATCAGAGTCTGACAGAGAGAACTCAACAGTGATTCAAACATACTCGGTATCCTTCATGGAGGAGGTGTCTCTCAGTCATTCAGTGTTTGTTAAACATGTACGAGGCACACACACACAACAGGCCGAGCTTCAGGAGCTGTCCGGTGCTGAAACCACATAAAGAGCCCACAGGGAGCCTTTCTTTTTCCTGAGGATTAACTGAGACAGGAAGACACGGGCGTGATGGAGACTCTCACAGCTGTGCAGTGTTTGCTTCTCCTCCAGGCTGTTTTTAAAGAGTGACTGATGGAGACACACTCAGATCCACTGACGATCCACCTGACTCGCAACCAAGTCTAAGCTCTAAACCCAACCTGGGAGACAAAGGAGAGGCCAGGAGACGAGAGAGGAAACCCAGCAGAGCCCCCAGCCCCTCCTCCAATCACTGCAGGACCCTCCAATGTGTCCCTGTCATTAATTCAGCAGACACAAACTGTTACCAGATGTCATCATTTATTCATAGTATTTAATATGGAAACTGCTTTCTTTGAATACATTTGGTGGGAGAGGGGTGCAGAGCTGTGTTTGAGGAGGAGAGGAGGGGGTCTTTGATGAATATTCATGGGGGGGGATCGTGGCAAACTGCCCCTTTTTTCTGCCTCTGTGCCTCCTGGGCTTTGTCTGCTCTCACTGTAGTCACGCTGGCTCAGGCTGAGCTGCTCGCGCTCGGCTCCTGGTGCAGCGGCGAGTCCAACATGGCTTATGCCAGACTATTAAGTTATTAGCCAAGGCGACACTGCGGCTCCACTCCATCTGCTCTGCAGTCTAAGGGATTCTCTGTTGGGCAAAAGGTGCAGCCTTTATTAAAAACATGCAAAACCCTGTTTACTGGCAGTGCCATGGCCTATGAGGAATGTAGGAATATTAATGTTTTCTGTTCGCTAAATCTCAGTTTATTGTTCACCCGCTTGGACACTATTCAAGTGCAAAATGAAATTCCTGCCCATTCAGGTCTTCAGCTACAAGTGTCTGCACTACGCTGAGCTCAGCCTCGCAGAGAAGAAACATTACTGAACGTGTGACGACACAAACGCCTGCAAAGAGCAGATTGATCCGTCCAAAATCATCCAATCCAAAGTCAGTCCCAGTCTCTGTTCCTTTCTTAGTCTTGGTGTCTTTGTCTTTGTCCTCAGTTGGAGTAGACCCACGAAAAAGCAGTGCACCCTGCTCTGAAGGAATACTGCTCATCCAGAATGTGCTGATGTGAGCCTGATGTGGATGAGAGACAAACACAGAGACCTTCTACAACATGGATGAGAGGCTGCGAGAGGCAGGAGGAAGCAGAATGAGTAACAGACCAATTTAATGTGAGCCAGATCCTGTTAGAGCAACAGGAGCTTGAAACACTCAGGAAGTAAGATCAGAGGTGAGCAGGAGCTCTCACACACACCTCACACACGCCTCTCTGCAGATACCAGCGTGGCCTCAAATATTACGCCTCGTTCTGACAACGCAGCGGTCAAGTTCAGTCAGGATCATCAATGTGGAAGAGGATCAGAGAGAAAAACATTTGGCAAACGACAGTGTACAGATACTTTGTGTGTGTGTGTGTGTGTGTGTGTGTGTGTGTGTGTGTGTGTGTGTGTGTGTGTGTGTGTGTGTGTGTGTGTGAATCAAAGCCTGACAGTAAGCAGGCAAGTAACTGTTTCACAAACTGCCTGGTTGAATCCTTGCTTCATTTCCCACGAGGTCATGAGCGACTCTGCTCCTACTGTCAGCGGCGGTCTTTACCCGACGTCTGACTCACTGATGTCTCCTTCAATAAAGACAAACAGAAGACGGAGGAGGAGCAGACATGTTTTCAACCTTCAACCCTCAGCAGGTCATCATAGGAGCACACACACAGAGGTTCATGTTGTAGAACACAACGCGGTACCTGTGCTCTGACCTCCACGCTCATCACCGTGCTGAGGTGAACTCTCCTTCCACAACAGATAACAAAGAGAGCCATTGGTGGGAGAGTGAGCACCGTCCAACATACTGTCTCCACTTTCTCTCTGTGACAACACTGACAGCTCGGCTTCACTGCTTCCACTTCCTCCCTCCCTGCAGCTCATTGGTTCTCCAGCAGCCTCACCTGGACGCTCAGACAGAGCAGAGGAGATGATGTTTGTTTTCTGAAAGAGGTCAACGATCATCAAAAGGATCAAGACAGCACGCTAACCTTCTTCAGTTTCATTTCTACCCGGGATCCGAGCCTCACGCCACACTGCAGGTTTTAGTGGCTGCATACACACACAGAAAAGTGGAAGCAGGTGTGTCACAAAGTCTGAACACAAAGAGAACTTTCTCTGACAGAGCCGGGTACAAAACCAGACAAAAAGTCCAAAACAACTGGAGGAAGAAGACAAAGGAAACAAAGAGCGGAAACACAGACAACAACACAGGTTGGTATGACGTCTATAGCCTCGTTCCTTGTCCAATCGTAGGCGAGTATTTCTGAACACATGTTTGTTTTGACCTTTCGTACACAGACGGTGTTTCAGGTCTCTGTGAACTCTCGTTTAGTAAAACTCCTTCCAGGGTGAAGCTGTTCAGAAACTCTGTTTCAGGTGTTTCTGTGCAGATGATGAAAACAGAGTTCTGTTCTTGTAACGTCAAGCTGTGCACCGGTTTCTCCTCCTTTCTGTGAGGTCATCGTGCGACGCTGTCTCTTTACATGAGATTAGAGCGATGGCAGACGTAACCAAACTAGCGCTGGTGCTAAAGATGCTAATTGAACTTTTTACACGCTCACACATACACACACACACACACAAAGTTACTCTCCCACTATGTGGACGAGCGGAGACGCCTGATTGGACGACGGAGGTCACTGCTGCTTCAGACAACACTCTGACCACACAGACCACGCCTCCAAGGTCAACGGGTTTCGACGAGACCAGGTCTGACAACTTTGAAAATAAAATGGTCATTGCAGAGGAATGGCGAGGACATTTCCACATGCCAAAGACGTCGTTGTTGACTTGGCGGGTTCATCACGCATGTTTTTATGTTTTAATGTGGACAAAGATGTTTTTGAAGTAGTGGGTGGACGGGATTATTTCTTAACACGGAAAACCTTAGTAAAAAAAATAAAAAAATAGTATAAAAAAATACCCACCTACATGTGGACTCGACCTGAAACAGAATGTAACGATTGGATACAGGTGAGACAAGACGAAGGTGAAACTGGTGAGGGCCAATCAGAGTGGAGGGAAACCAGACAAAGGGAGGAAGTGTGTGTGTGTGTGTGTGTGTGTGTGTGTGTGTGTGTGTGTGTGTGTGTGTGTGTGTGTGTTAATGCACAGGTTGGCATTAGCCCTTGCATAATTCAGTGTCTATTTAAAACAGCAGTTACATTTTACACCCTGTAAAGAATCTTAACACTCTTCAACACATCGTTTAGTTTACAGTGACTCCTTTCAGTGTGCAGCACCTCAGGATGTTCACCTCTCAAAGGTTCAAACAAAAAGCAGGCTGCAGCTTTCACACTTTATGAATCCATCACAATGTGGACATTCATGACATCATGCAAACAGGCCAGAAGGAGGAAAGAAAGTCAAATCATTCTCTAACGACAGCTCCACACGTGCATCCTACAGTGCAGGGTGCACCTGCTGGATTAGATTTTCATTCAACACCCCTCAAAGCCGTTAAAAAAAGATTGACTGGTTATAATATTTAACATGCATATGCCGGATAGAGAGGCTGAATAACTCGCCTTCACCTTTAGAAAGAAGTGAGGTCCAGTCCTGAGGAGTGAAGAGCGACGCTGCAGCCTCACAGGAGCCGCTGTGAAACGGGCCAGCTGGCGGTGCCAAAGAACGACGAAACATCCAACGACGCGCGCATATCCCCGCAAGTGCGGCCGAAAAAGAATCAGTCCAGGGTGGCCGGATAAAGAGAGAGAGAGAGAGAGAGAGAGAGAGAGAGAGGCAGACACTGCGAGGGCTCCAGGTGTCGTTTAGCATGCAATGAATGAATGAGTGACCGTCTGCGAGCAGTGGCAGAAATTACGTCGGAGAGGAGCCGGAGCGGGAGAGAGTCAAAGTGGTGTTCACCTCTCCAGCAGCTGAGCGCTACTGAACAAAAGAGCGCTCCGCAGGCTCTCTATTCAAATGGCAGGAGAGGGGAGGAGGGGGAGGTGGGAGAGGGAGGAGGAGAGGGAGGAGGAGGGGGGGATTTGGTCCTGATGTTAGCCCAAAGTCAACACGTTCTTGCATCTAGTTTTCTCCAAAAACCAAAACCGGATCATCACAGAAATGTTTTCTTAAACTAAATAAATTGGTGACGTGTTGATATTTGTTCTACATTTTTTTAGTGTGATAAATGATCTTGTGTGGGGGCCAAACACTCACACAGCTATTTGTCCTCCTTATCCCTTGCTGAACTCACAAATGCAGAGAAATTAGCATATGCATTCTTTTCATTCAGGCTAGACTAGCTTAGTGTGCTGGTGTTCTGTCCAGATGTGCTGCCTTGTACCTCCTATAAAATAATGCTCCCAGAACAACATAACCGTATATTTATTCACCACTCACTCCAGAGTCTGAGGAGGGGGGACAAGTGTGGGTCAATACTCGCTGCGTTTTCACTCTCAGGAAACATGTTTTTGATACTCGTATGATGAGAGAATGAGATATAAGAGGGAGCGTTTCCTCGACAGATACAAAAGCCCCTCTCATGCTCCCAGTCCTTCACACATGGCAGCACATCTGGAAGGGTAGCACATCTGGATAGAACACCGGGCCATCCAAACACTCTGTGAAATAACCCTCACTTAGTCCTGACACGCGCACAAGGTCATCTGAACTCTTCACTCATTGGCTCCTTAAGTTACAGAATCACCTTTAGAAATCCTTTTTATCAGTCCATAAAGCTCTCTGTGGTCCAGCTCAGAGGACTTCTCTGACCAGGGCCTCGGGTCATCAGGAGGAGGACTTAAGTCTCACCCAGCATCAGATGTTGTTTTTGAATTTGGTGATTTTTTAAGATGATTTAGGTGGAGGCTTCAAACACGCTCTTTGAGTTTTCTGCTTCTTCCTGCACTGTATATTATCTGTTTTTGTTATTTGTCAATTAGAGACCGGTCTTCAGTTACTGTGGTCCCTCTCTCTCTCTCTCTCTCTCTCTCTCTCTCTCTCTCTCTCTCTGGAACAAGCTAACTGCTAAAATTGCACAAGAACATCCACAAAGTTTCTGCCGACAGAGTATTAAAACATCAAACATTTTGAGTCTTAGAAAACATGCACTGCTTGTTTGGTGTTCTAGCATTCGCAAAGAAGATGTACAGAAATATAAAACTGTACCTGACTGTAGGTAGAAGGATGCTACCTTCGAGTGTTGGGGAGGTTTGGGAGACGCACTACCAAACAAGGAAAAGGAGGGAATTGTTTTTTTAATCAATTCTATCAGAGCAACAGTCCTAATGTCACTGTCCAATCAGACTGAAGTCGAGCTCCAGATGTTCCCAACCCAGAGGTCTCTCATAGACACTCATGTAAAATCAATTTTTTTCAAAATACCAGAGCTTTCAATGCAGTCTCTTTGGGTTCTGAGAGGACTTGCACTTAAGCACTTTCATCAAACGTAACTGAGAAAAAGCGGGCGGCAGCTTCGTTCACAGTCTACTGTCAGTGTCAAGATGGCTAGCGTTCAGAAGAACTCGACTGTCTCTTTTGGAAGAAGTTCCTTTAAGTTGCCGAACGAATCCAGACAAATTGGCAACGAAACAGTTAGGACCTCGTAGATGCCCGTCACCCGAGGATTTTTCAGAAATTGGTACAGATGAAAAACCTGGCTAGCAGGCTGTAAAGTAACGCTGTCTACTCTTTCACCCTGAAGGAGTTAGACAGCACTGCTTGGACAACGGACATGCATCATCTCTCCAGAAAGATCAAGACACATGAGCTGTAGAGGGTCCACATGGAGAGCTGTCTGAGATGTTCTGCTTGCTATGTAGCCATCCAAGCTAGCTGACGGGACTACAGACGTTTCTACACAGACACAGCTGGTGCTTGTGCTGAGGTACATCGACAGCAAACATGCAGAGCAGGAACGCTTTTTAGAGTTTCTTAATCTCTCGGAGTCAACATCAGTCTGATCTGTGAGCTGCTGGAGGGTCGGAACCGTCTTTTTGCCGCATGGAAAGAGAGACGAGTTTCAGTACAAGTAATGTAGTCTCTGTCTCTCTTTCACACACACACACACACACACACACACACCAAATCAGTTCCCAGTTGATGTTGTGTTTAAATAGTTAATTTTCATTCATTTCATTAAATCCACGTCCAGAGTATCATTGTTCCATGAGCTATATTTGTAAATGTTTACAAAGTGTTTACCTTTTTAGAAATGATTTTCAGGCTGAATGTTTATCACTGTTCATGTTCATGTTCACAAATCTACACACGAGGGCAGAATATGGTTATTCAATCTGGCAGGTCTATACACATAGCTTATTAGCAGTTTATCAATAACTCGCCTCAGTGCTGCCTCGATCAAAAGCTCCGGCTCACGGTGTGGATTAAGCTCTGGTCAAAGTCATCAGTGTGTATGCCAAAATTCTTCTAGCAACACCTCATCACTCTGGTTTGGTCTTCAACGTGTAAAAAGCCAAGAGGCACCAACACTAGGTCAAACCTCACTTCATTCATCTTAATATCACTTTTATGAAGTAGCACTTTGGTGATATCCTAAATAACAGAAATTGTACATCTAAAGATCCACTTCTCTCAACTACATTACAGACTCCCCCACACTCACTTCCCTTAAGACATCCCTAAAACCTCTTCAACACTCCCCCCCTTACATTACTCCTTTGTTGTCCTCGTTGTTTTTTTTCCTTGTCAAAGTGTCTTTGAGTTTCTAGAAAAGCGCTATATAAAACCGGTTTATTATAATTATTATTATTTTAACTCTTTGTCTACTTGTTATTGCCATGCTGTTACTATTCATTTTGTAAAGTGTGCATGTTCCTTTACACTCAAAGATAATTAGGCTGCACTACCTTTGAAATGTTGTAAAGGTTGTAAAAGCTCTTTTTTGATCCTGCAATCTGACAGAATACAAAGATGCTGTATTTCATCTGTTTATGGAAATAAAGATTGTTTGTTGAGGAACGTAAAATACCAGCCTGGATTATTGCTATATACCACTGTGATCACTGATTTTGCTTTGGTAAGTTCAGTCAGTAAGTACTTGACTTAATGTGCTGCCCCATTTTTAAAGGACGTGTCCTCTTTAGTTATTTAACATCATGCGTCAGTAGAGAATAAGAATCATTTATTGTTTGTTATGAAGGCTCCTGGATTCACCTTCCTTCCACCTGTAACCTCAGCAGCTGGAGGGAAACTCTCTGTTGTGTGTTGCCATCTAGTGGACAGATTGATACTGTTTCACTGTGTGTGTGTGTGTGTGTGTGTGTGTGTGTGTGTGCGTGTGTGCGTGTGCGTGTGTGTGTGTGTGTGTTTGTGTGTGTGTGTGCGTGTGTGTGTGTTTGTGTGTGTGTTTGTGTGTGTATGTGTTTGTGTGTGTGTGTGTGTGTGTGTGTGTGTGTGTGTGTGTGTTTGTGAGAGTGCGTGTGTTTGTGTGTGTGTATGTGTGTGTTTGTGTGTGTGTGTATGTGTGTTTGTGTGTGTGTGTGTGTGTGTGTGTGTGTGTGTGTGTGTGTGTGTGTGTCTGTGTTTGTGCGTGTGTGTATGTGTGTTTGTGTGTTTGTGTATGTGTGTTTGTGTGTGTGTGGGAACTGAACTGGTCACTAGTCAATCACAGAGCTCTAGTCAACTAGTCAATCACTCTGTTAAATATCTGTTTCTGGTGTTCCTGTGTTTTTAACCTCCATGTGAAGCACATTGAGTTTACCTGTAACACGATCACCTGAGATTTACCCAGCATGCCATTATATCAGACGAGATCAAACAGCTAACTGATGAGCTAAAAGATATACAGGCCCTCGAGCCTTCTGGGTACTGTAGTCTATCATGGCAGCTAACATGGCGTCTGTAGTCATATACAAGACTTCTCAAAGTGGAGCCTGCAAACAGTCTGTGAGCGACCCGTGGCTTTGTTCTGTGTAAAGAATAATGATGCCCCATGAGGCTCGCTACACGGCGTGCGGGGAGATGAACATTTTGTTTAGCACAGTGGTGTGACTGTTAAGAAGTGATGATGAATCATTAGTCAGAACAGATTGTTTGTTTTATGGATACAACTGGAGCAGGATGTAAACGAGGTCACTAAAGGAGAGAAGAAGTTCACCATGCTCGAGGAGCTGTCCATGGTGCTGAACGGCTTTGACCCAGTTTACTGATGCAACGTAACGCAACAACAACACAATGTGTCACATAGACCCGAACACACTGAGAGAGTCCCCAACCAACAACACATGATGGTCTCACAATAAATCAACACGGGGAGAGTTTTTTTTTTTTGAAGGGAGGATTTTGTGGTGACTCTGATTTTAGGGTTAGGGTTGGGGGAGGGGTTTTGGAAACAGCACGCCGGATGTTGTAGAGGGTTACTGGGAATATTAAACGTTTCAAGCTAAGATGAAAAAACGACAACACAACTTCAACGAGAGCAGCCAGAATAATTTTAAAGACACAACCCATCACTTAGTACAAATGTACTGTGTACATGTGATGCTCTTAGAGTCTTCGTCGGTGTTGTTATTCCTCCCCCCCCACAATTCTGGACATCTCTCATCTCTCTCTCTTACTCTCTCTCTCTCTTACTCGCTATCTCTCTCTCTCTCTCCCTCCTCTCTCTCTTTATCTCTCTCTCTCGCTCTCTCTCTCTGTCTCTCTCTCTCTCTGTCTCTCTCTCTCACTCTCTCTTTCTCTACCTCTCTCCATCTCTCGCTCGCTCTCTCTGTCTCTCTCTCCCTCTCTTTCTCTCTCTCTGTCTCTCTCTCTCACTGGCCCCTCCACACTGCCCCCCCCTCCTCAGCCACACAGATGTTTTTGATGCTGTTGTTTTATTGATTTTTCTGTATTTCCAGTACGTTGTGTAGAAACCCCCCCCCCCCCCCCCCACTGGACCAGTCGTTGTCTTCAGTGGCTTTGACACCAAAAGGACTCGAGCAGCACAAACTCCGAGCCTGTGCTGATCACACGTCTGCACACACAAACTCTTCAAAGGCAGAAAGACCTTTTGATGTTGATGATGATGAAGATGACGATAAAGACTACAGACACAGTTTCCCTCGGCTTCTCTCTCCTCACGTCTCTTGTCTTTTTGCATCTCCCCTCCCTGGAATGACCAGAAGGCAATCAGACTGTGAACAAAGAAACAGCTTACATCCATCCTGGGGCTTTAATGCACAGGGGGAATGTGTTTATTTTGAGTCGTCCACTACTTGGATGAGACATACTAAATATGCTGCTGGAGCTGCTTAGAAGTGTCCTCTGGCATTACTTTATAACATTTTGTTAAAACGTTAATGATGCAAACCATGAGAGGAATTAATCACTGCAGATTTGGCTTCTTAAAACACAGCCATCCCTGAAACCCGACGGGATGATTATGAGCATCAGAGATGTGTGTTTGTCCCTGAGAGGATTTATAAATAAAGGTTAATCCTTTAAAGCTCGGCTGTGCTCCTGTTTTAACTGAGATTTCATTCTGAAGGTAAAGCAATCATTAAAGTAATGCTAGCTGTGGTAAAAAACATGAAATAATTTCAGAGAAGATATCTGAAAATAAATGTTGTGTGGGTGTGAATCCTGACTGCATGGGGACAAAGTCCAATAAACTATGAAAGACCATCCCAAGGAACATTAGAGGATTCTTGTTTTATGTTTGTGAGTGGAAATGAATGAAGCAGGGGCGGAGCCAGGGGCGGCCTAGAAATCTGATTGGCCCTCCCAGTGGCCACCCCAAACTCCTGAACTGTGATTGGCTGGTTTGCCTTGTCAGAGGCGGGGCTTTTGTTCAAATCAACTCGTCTGTTTTAACACCCAGCGCAGCACCCCCCCCTCCCTTCCAATAACTGCTGCAGTT
Organism: Labrus bergylta; assembly: GCF_963930695.1. Lineage (NCBI taxonomy): Eukaryota > Metazoa > Chordata > Actinopteri > Labriformes > Labridae > Labrus > Labrus bergylta. The sequence goes on along the minus strand of NC_089200.1, from coordinate 31,659,221 downwards.
ATCACACCACAGTCAAACACCATGGCAACCTCCAACCTCTGCACTGGAAAAGAAACACGATGAAGAACATCCTTGACCATCTTAACTATCTGTATTCTGAACCCGGCCAATCACCCAATCCACCCCCCTCAACAACGTTGTCATTCAAATGCAGTCCATCCTCACCACCATGGAACAGATGCTCCAGAACGGACAAGACCCACAACTGCTGAGACGGTAACATTCATGTCAACAGAGAAATGACAGAAATGTTCCTCACAGCAGAAACAGTCTGATTGTTTTGATAAATAAATATAAACATCAGTAATGAGATCAAATAATCCTCATTTGGTATATTCTCCTTGGACATTATGTAAGCTTCGTCTCTCTATAGGAGGAGTGATTCATCCATCCATCATCTACACTGCTTTTTCCCATTCAGGGTCGCAGGGGGTTGGAGCTGATCCCAGCTGTCATTGGACGAGATGCGGGGTTACACCCTGGACTGTTCACCAGCCATATATATAGAGACATATAGAGACAGACAATCAGACACACTCACATTCACACCTACAGACAATTTAGAGTCTCCAGTTAACCTAACCAGCATGTCTTTGGACTGTGGGAGGAAGACGGAGTACCAGGAGAGAACCCACACATGGATAACATGTAGACTCCTCACAGAGAGACTCCTGTCAGACGGGGATTCAAACCAGGAACCTCCTCACAGAGAGACTCCTTAAGGACAGGGAATCAAACCAGGAACCTCCTCACAGAGAGACTCCTTAAGGACGGGGATTCAAACCAGGAACCTCCACACAGAGAGACTCCTGAAGGACGGGGATTCAAACCAGGAACCTCCTCACAGAGAGACTCCTGAAGGACGGGGATTCAAACCAGGAACCTCCTCACAGAGAGACTCCTGTCAGACTGGGATTCAAACCAGGAACCTCCTCACAGAGAGACTCCTGTCAGACTGGGATTCAAACCAGGAACCTCCTCACAGAGAGACTCCTGTCAGACGGGGATTCAAACCAGGAACCTCCTCACAGAGAGACTCCTGTCAGACGGGGATTCAAACCAGGAACCTCCTCACAGAGAGACTCCTGTCAGACTGGGATTCAAACCAGGAACCTCCTCACAGAGAGACACCTGTCAGACTGGGATTCAAACCAGGAACCTCCTCACTGTTAGGAAACAGAGCTAACCACCGCACCACCGTACAGACCAATATATGAATGTTTTTATGTTTTATTAAAGATGGAGTCAGTAGAAATGTTTGTAAACATTCAAACTAAGCCCCTCCTCCTCCTGGGCTCACTGCAGGACATAGTGTGTACGTTTACTGCTTGTTCCTACACTGCAAGCTAACGCACGCTAGCATAAGCTAACCGCCAGTGTTTGTCACCTGCCTGTCCAACAGGAAGCAGACCAACTCCACGTCCACGTCTCTGCAGACACAGTCACCACTACACATGTATGAAGGCCCGGAAGGGACGATAGAGCAGCTTTACTACAGGAGAAGTCTGTATTTTATTTTGAAGGTCCCTACATAAGTCTGCATTTTATTTTGAAGCTCCCTACATAAGTCTGTATTTTATTATGAAGGTCCTTACATAAGTCTGCATTTTTTTAAAGGTCCCTACATTAGTCTGTATTTTATTTTGAAGGGCCCTACAAAAGTCTGTATTTTATTTTGAAGGATACAGTTGCCTGGCTCTACCTTTAAGTAGGAAAGTGAGAGATCTGCTGCATCTTGTTTTTTTAATTAAGATTTGACACTTTGCCTTCCTGTTGGTCCAGGTTTAATAAAAACGTGTCTGTGCGAGCCTGATCCATCGTCAGCGATCACAACGAACCCCATAAAGGTGAAACCTGAAGACAACACAGCGGCTGCTCAGAGTAATGTTTATTTGTTGGCTTCTTCATGTATGGCTGCCTGCTCACGTGGTTAAAAGAACCTGACAGTAAGAAGGATGGATGAGGAGAGAGGGTGCACAGCCAAAGAGAGAGGAGACACATTGTTATAGGTTTAGGAGAAAAGCGTCAGGAGGGCTGTGAATCAGCTGGAAAAGGAGAGTCAGCAGAGCACAGAGGCTCCAAATGAGGGAGTAATGAAGCTGTGCAGGTGATCTATAATGAATGAAGCTGAGGCAAGAGGAGACAAGAGGCTGTTCTCCGCTTGGTCTTTAATAAAGAAGAGAAGCTCTGAATGACCTAGAAGAGGGGGTGGGGGGGGGGGGGAGAGAAAGTGTGGTTTGATGATAATTGATGCTCCCAGGCAGGAAGTGAGGTAATACAGAACAGAGATGTGATGAAAGGGAGGAGACCGTGAATACCAGAATTAAAGGATGATTTCTTCATATGAAAACAAGCTTTGAGTATGATGGAGGGGTTTCAGTAAGTACAGTTTGTCTCTGAGACAGCCTGAAAGTTTCCAATTGACCCTTTGTTGGCCTCTCTGATTGGTCCGCTGGCTCACCAATCAGAGAGCTCTCTCTCATAACAACTGTTGCTAAGCTACTCCTGGTTACCCAAGCTTCCTGCAGGTCCAAGTCTTTTCAGAGCCTCGTGGTGAACTTGTGATCTTAGTTTTGTTCCTAAATGTGGTCAGTAGAGGAGAGACGGCGAGCAGCTACAAGAGGACCGCTCTCACTCGCTAACCACAGTTCACCCTCATCTGTCCTGTGGGATGACACCAAGCAGCAACCTGCAAAGTCGAGGCTGAAGTGTGAAATCCTGCAGTTCCTCAAGTGTCCACTAGAGGCTGGCTGCAGAAGCACAAGAAGTCACATACACACCCATTCTAAAGGTTCAAAAAAACACATAGGTGTGATTAGCTCATGTCTTGATGGACACACACTGTACGGGGGGTGAATGTTTTGATGACTCATCAGTTTTGATTTGATGAAGGATAAGAGTTATTCACAATAAGGCGTGTAGCTGACCTGATTGACAGGTGGGCGCGGTGTAACGGTTTGTCAGGAGGTTTAAAACCTGCCTCAGCTCCAGCTCTCAGCCTGTCGTTAGCTTGACTGAAAGTTAGACTGAGACAGCATTTCCAGCATGGAGACCGCCATGTGAAATTTCAACAAGAGCTGCAGGGCTTGCCACAACGAGCCGATGGGCTTAGATCAGTGATATCACACTGACAATGACGCCGCACTGACACATTTGTATCGAGGGGGGCTAGAACCGAGCGTTACATGCAGCTAATGTTACAGCTAACAGGAGGAGGTAGGAGAAGCCGCGTTTTCGCGGACTTTTTGCTCATAGATGTGCCTAAACATGCACAGGACACTTGGAAAACACACTAAAGGGCATATAAAACCAGAAAAAGCATAACATGGGACCTTCTATGCATGTTAGACAAAAGAAACTGATGAGAGAATAAAATGAAACATGCTCGATACACTGGTCAGAGCAGTCACATGCTCATTAATGGCATCAGTCATGGTGACGGTATCCCCATTAAAACAAAAAGATGCATGATGCAACGACAAGAAAGGCTTTTGAATTTTATTGCTGAAACACACACAGACACCCACACCCACACACACACAAACACACACACTGTTCTATTAGTGACACGTATCTGTTCACTGCTACAGACTGAATGATACTTCAAACCTCCTCTGTGAGCAGAGACACCGTGTCCTAATTGAAGACTCACAGTCCTGAGGCCTGCTCCTTTTACAAACTGAAGCAGGTGATACTGAGACTGTGCAGCCCCGTCAGCCCTGACACCAGAGACCTCTTCCTCTAATTTCTCCTCCTCCACAGGCTCTGCCTTCATCTCAGGGTTTCAAAGGTGTTACCCAAACAACCAGCTCACTTAAAGGAGCAGGACCTCCTAATCCTCCAGCAGCACACCTTCAGATGATCAGGTGCTGACAGGGACAACAAAGTGAAGTAACAGAGAGAGTTTAGAGGAACAGCACGGCTAAAGGGCTTTTCAGAGAGGATGCAGAGGGCGCTGTGCACAGCTCTCAAACTCATCCATTGTCTGTGTGTTGCAGTTTAGGGTTAGGGTTAGGGAAGGTGGCGCTGCACGGCAGGTTAAAAGATGTTCAACTTGGGGCGCTCTGTGACGACACCTCTTTGCATCCAATAGGAGTGAAGATCAGTTTCCCTCTTTTCTGAGCTCTAGTTGGTAAAGACATGTCGGACAGTTTGGTGTGTTGTGTTTCAAACAGCAGCAGAAATGTTTGTTGTGTTGTCGTTATAGAGCTGTAGCTCCTGGACGATATGAAACTCTCCCACTTCCTGTATTACCCTGAGGATCTCATTAAGCCACGCCCTCTCCTTCTTCTCTGCTCATCTCCTCCTCCTCAGCAGGAGAAAGGTCAGAGCTTTCTTCACCACATTGGACACATACTGTACATTGTGCTGTGGTAGAAGCTTCATTCCCCTGTTATTTTCCCAACAATCATGTTGGTCTCATAGCGCTGTTGATTTGCACTCCCCCCCTGCTGCGCCCTACCCCATGGCGATCGCAGCACACACTGCATCCTATCTGAAAGGGCGTCTTTCAGAGTCCAGAGCGAAACAAGCCTGATGTCAAATAATCTCTACAGCTTCAAATTCAAACAGAAAGAGGAACGATCAGATCACATTTTTACATTGTTTTCACAGAATATCAGTGATGTCTGAGTAACTTACGTCAAGCCATCGTTGTGTCACGCCCGCTGCCAGATCGTAGACTCTGGCTGTGTCGTAAATCACTCATTGTATCCCACAATGCATTGTGAAAAGTAGTGTACGAGCGATGGTCACTATTCGAGCAATATATCCCATCATGCATTGCGGTTCAAAAGATTTTTACGAGCAGAGTGGCTTTTGACTCGACTGTTCTCAGACGGCGCGACCAGCATGAACACAGAAATAAAAGTTCATATTTGGAACGTTTTGACTAAAATCTGTTTAAAAAAAGAGTAAAATATCATCAACGTTATGATGAAGACTGTGTCTGTGAGCATAAATAAATATGTTTAATTATTTCTCAAATTCAATATTTAATTCGTCTTTATTCTTTGTAAATGTTTAGTGAAAATAAACTCAGTATAATACATATAATAATAAATGATCACTGAAATTCATGCTGTTATTATCATTGATCCTCTGCCACTGATAAGCTGCACGTTTCAGTTGCAAGACAACAATGGCGGCCGGCTGGCGAGTGAGCGAATAGTGTCTGAAATGTTTTTTAACTTTGCGTGAGTGAGTGCACAATATAGTCTACTACATATAACTCACTATAATGCGTTTGCTGTTTACTCACTCAGTCTAGTTCCAGACATTCTGAATATCCTTGTACTGTTTCATGCACATTACTCAAACTGCATCTATACTGGATTCAACCCGGATCAGCTCACATCCCTGGATCTTATGTTAATGATTTACCGAAAGTGTGTCCAAATGTTTAAGTGCAACTATACATTGATGACACAGTATTATTAACACATTCCAAAACAAAGTAAGAAGCTGCTGCTATATTATCTACAGCTACAGTACCAGTACCAGTATCACACTGGATTAAAAGTTCATGTCTACATCTGTTACGACTGGCTCAAATGCCGAACACAATAAGGGACACAACTCAAAGGATTTAGTTTATTGACAATTAAACTTAAAGTACCTGAAAAACCAGGAAACAACTTCTGAGATGTTGCTGCTGTGAAGTTGGGAGAGAGAGTGATTCATCAGGAGGCCTTGCCTAAATAGACTCAGCCTATTGTCCACAGGTGCTAACAGCCAGGTGAAATCAACAGAAGTCACCAGAGGGAGCACCAAAATAAACAATAAACAGGAAACAACAATGATGTAACATCTTAATACAAAAAAACTGTATGCATGTTTTTCTCCCGCTAGCCTGGTCAATGGAGACAGACTTAATGTGGTGGAGCATTTTAAATATCTAGGTGTAGTCTTTGACTGCAAACTAACATTTGTTATTAAGTTCAACCAAATTTCCGTCATATTAGACGTCATACTTGCCCCCCGACCATTAAATCATTGTTTCCAGAAAAAAGCAAAACAACATGATAAATACCAGAGCACAAATTAGAGGAGACGTTAATGTGCCGAAGCGTAGAACTGAACCTTTGAGATGTCCATTAATTGTAAATTTGTTTTAACAATGTTTTTTTTGTTAGTACTGCTTTAAGACTACGGATGAAATGTAGCTTTTGTGCTAATTCCAGCATATTTTTATGGATGCTATTTGCTGATATGTTGATTCATGTGCACTGTCCTCATAAAAAAGAGGCTTTAACCCATAAATTGAACAGTGATTTCTGTTTTGTGTTTTTGTACTATATGTTTGTGTCTTTCTCAGCAGAAGAAAAGAGAGCCTACTGTAAGTGAGAGACTGAGCTGGTTTAAGGTCTTTCCCATGGAACCAGAAGATTACACAGACCTCTTCAGGTTTTTTTCTATTAATTCTTTAAAGGCAGAATGTGCGACATGTTCCACATAAATATATCAGAAATCCAGTCTATCCTAACCAAAGAGCGCTAACATTAGCATGCTAACAAAACAATGACGAACACAGGTGATTGCAGATCGAGCGAAGGACAATAATTCATAACTCCTCCATTTGAACACGAGTGGAGGGGGATTGGAGGTGTGTCTCTGGAGCAGAGCGGAGGCTTCAGTATGGAGGAGGTGTGGCCAAACAGCAGTTTGTTTTGGTTTCATGATGGTGCTAAAGGGCGATAACTGCTGGATCAAACAGTCACAGGTAAACTCCTGACACCTGTCATTTAATGTTCAGGGCAGTTTTATATTGTACATATTTACTGCTGTGATTTGATAAATTAAAGAAATATGTGTTCTTGATTTCTTAAAGTAGTCAAACTGAAGAAATCAGATTCCCAGCCTGCACCTCCTGCAGTTCAGACATGAGTCCAGCAGATGGGAGTAATGTGTTGAAAATACGATTTGAATCTGGTTTTTGCAGTGATTGCAGCAGTCTATTCCTGTTCTTCTCACACACACACACACACACAAACACATACTTGTTTATGCTACCTCGTGGGGACTCCTGCTAGGAGGTGAAAGGTTGGTGATAAACCTTACTGTGAACTAAACTAAAACCTAACTAATATCTTATTGACATATGTAAAATATTACAGATATCCAAATCATGTGAAATCTTCCAATGGTGAGACCATAGAGGTGTAGATGAAAGGTGGTTGTATAGAGTATATAGTTTTCCTTAATGTTAGACGGTACAGTATATCTGGCTTTGTTGGGCCCTGAAGTATATCCAGATAACAGTTCATTTATGTCCTTTTGATCTCAGTTTGGTCTGACTTGTCGATCTGTCTCCTCCTCCACCTCCTCTTCCTTTGATCTCGTTTTTGCCTTTTTATTTGATGCTGTTTAAGTTGTAGAAAAGTACACTACTTCTCTCAAAATAAACTTCACTAAAAAGTAAAATTACTGATTTTAAAAACTCCTCAGAAATAGGACAGGGACACAATAATTACTCAATTATACACAAGTAATTTAATTTGTCACTTCACCCCTGCTTAAATTGAATGCATTTAACTTTTCTTCTATATTTTTTCTCTCTAATCACTCTCCTTAATGCATCATCTTGCCCTTCTACCATAGGGTACCACAGAAAAGCCCATCCATTTAGAGTCTTTTTCTTTGGTTTCAGGTGACGAGATGCCACTGGCTGGGGAAGTGTCTGCAAAATGTCAAAGTAAGAGAGGTAAGTTAGTACAACTTATGGTTAACACACTCAGAATGTAAGCAACCCTTGCTTTATTAATAACACCCCTGGGGCCTATACCATAAAGCGAGGTACCTTGGGTTACCTGTCTTCACGAAATCGAACAAAAGAGATCATGCTGAGTCACGTGAAGCTGATTATTAACCTGATAGATCAACCCAGAGTTTTTGTAAGAATGTTCACTAAAAGGAGTTTACTGCTGATTACTTGAAAATAAAATGTTTAAATACTATTTTTATTTCTCAAATTCACATTACTAACATGTTTTAGTCAGGATCTTGCCCAATGGGATCATGTTACACTGCATGCAGACTTTCTTTTTGAAGTTATTAACTGTCTTGTTTTTTCAGGTTCATCGCAAACCAAGAGAAAAAAGTGGTCGGAAGAAGAAATGTTGTTGAGAAGACACTCATGGACTTCATCATGACAGGAAAGGTTAAAGCCCAGTGTCTTCAGTGCATACAGACTTCATCCACAGCCCTTCAGAACAGGAGTTGGGAGGCAGTTAAGTTCTATGTGAAAAATCGCATTGACGCTCAAAAGCGGGATTCCCTGAAACAAAGGTAAGCCTTGAGATGTACAAACTATTTCCTTGTAACCTGCAATCATGGCTTCACATGAAGAAAACGCACAAGGACTACTTGCTCAAAAGAATCCCATGAAAAATAGAGACTTGAAGGGGGGTGTTTAAAGACAGTAAAACAAAGGCAAGCCTTGACATTTAGGCATGGACTACCTCAACACCAGGACTAATCTCAGTGTCTGGAGTGCAAGAAGACTGATATTATTAAAGGGGAGTCGATAGTTTCCGAAATGTTTAATGTGCAAAAAAAACACTAGCACTTAAAAGCGAGAATGAGAAAACACATTTGTGAACAATTTCAGGAGTTGAAAGTCTCGCCTGTTTACTGTATTTTCCTTTTGTCTGCACAAGAGCAGCTGAGTTTACCTAAATATAGTAAGTTGCTGTAGTCTATGTGTCTTAGTCTCTATGTCTCCGTTTATAGATTGTAAAAAACGATCAACAGATTTACTGATCATAAACTATAATCAGTTGATATTTGTTGTTAAGTGCCAAAAAATATTGAGAATTATTTCCCAGAGCCCAAAGGGATGTTTTCAACAGCGTATTTTGTCTAGCTAGAATTCCTAAACTGACAGTTCATTTTTGTAAGCTGTGCAAAGCAAATGTTTGATTTTTTTGGCTTGAAGTTAGCTATATAATTCTATATACAGTTCACCCATCTTAAGAGTTTTGTACTATTGAAATAATAGTATGGAGAGCTATAAAGTTTGTGAACCGTTATACATTTAAAACAAATGTAAATACTGTATTTGAATATATCTCCAACAAAATGTATTTTGAAATCTCATTAAGCATGTATGTGTTGCATGGCTTGTTTTTTGTGTGTTCATCTTTGGAACTAATGTTTTTGCATATCAATAATGATGTGTAATAATGTTGTGTTGCAGCTTGCAGGTCTTTGAACTTACCACACTCAGTGTACAGTTTTTGTACATTTCTTTAAGATAAGATAAGACACTTTATTGTCATTGTATGCGATACAACGAAATTTGGTTGGTGACAAACAGCCCAGAAGCAATCTATGAGATAAAAATAAGATAAAATACAAATATATTAAAACAGCAGGTTAGGCAACATACAGCAGCACACAATATATACAAAAAGTACAGGAATAATAGTTATTGCACAGAGTAACCATATTGCAGCATGTTTAAAGTGCAGTAGTGCTACATTATTTCAAGTCTCAAGTTTAATTTGAAATCTTAACACTCAAAAGTGTAATGTACATGTATATTTGTTTTATAATACAATGCAGTTATAAAATACTTAAAGGCATTTACAATAGTTTAAAGGCTGAAAGGCTGCATTTTTGTTCATACTGTCATTTTTAAGTACAGTGACTTTGGAATACAGCTCTTCAGTTTTGTATTTACAGTGCAGTAAATGTTTAACAAGAAAGCAAAATAAAAACTGCTGACTGATCCATGTAATACAGACATTTTAAAGCTATTTCTTGACTCTAAACTTTCCTTGTATTGCCTTGTATTTACAAGCCTGTAAATGTATTACATTTTTTGTTCTTTTGACAAATGTGAAACAGTGACCCCTGGTGGTGGTTTGTAGTAAGACACAATGGGTTTGTCCTCACCGGAATAGAAAAACCAGAAAAAAATTAAGATTTTTGAAATATTGATCCTTGAATACCTTTTAGATTTTTTGGAGTTAAAACAAAGCCATGATAACATTTAGAAAATGTTACCCCCACCTTTCACCTCCTAGCAGGAGTCCCCACGAGTTAGCATAAACAAGTACGTGTGTGTGTGTGTGTGTGTGTGTGTGTGTGTGTGTGTGTGTGTGTGTGTGTGTGTGTGTGTGTGTGTGTGTGTGTGTGTGTGTGTGTGTGTGTTGTTGATGACAGGAGCCTGATTAAGTAAACTGGGGTTGGCAGAGCCATATCCATTTAACTCTGTTATAAATGCCGGGGGCTTCAGCTCCATTACACTCCTCTACCTTACATCACCTGGCTCAGCACTCAAGTGGACCTCTTGCTCTGCTCCACTTCATGCTTCATGCCTTTGTTCTTGCATTCACCAAATCAAAAGACTCTCCCACTTATTTTTTGCAATTTAATTAAATTCTTTATTGCACCATTTACCTGTCTCAGTATCTTGTCCATGCAGTAAATTACTTAGGGGTACATTTCAACTCAAATGTAAGCTTCATCAGAAATATACTTTGGTGCTTTAAAATGTGATATTTTTTATACATTTACACGCTCCAAATAGAATAGAAGTTTTATGTCATGATTCACATCATGGCAGCCCTTCCTTCCCCTTTCGTGGTGTTGTTTGTCATTCCCTGTCTGTTTAATCCTCATGTGTCTCTCTCCTGTCTGTGTGAGTTTGGTGGGCAGGGCTCATGTTCTCAGGCGGCGCCAGGTGCAGCTAGTTGGTCATCAGGATCTCGACTACAAAGACTTCCTTCTGCTTCACCTTGGCGCCAGATTGTTTCACCTGCTTGCATGGTATTGTACTCTCTTGGCTTCTCTGGATTCTAGTGCTCATTGTGATAGCTTGTGTAGCGAACCCCGTTTTTCTTCTCTGCCTTGCGCCAGATCGCTGTTTGTGTTTTTTGCTTCACCTCGCCTGTGCTTTTTTGGACACCACTCTGGGATCACGGACACTGCCACTGGGAACCTCGCACTACTCCTCCTCCTTGCACCTTTTGAGTCACTTTTTGGAATAAACCTTTTTGTTATCACTTGATCCTGCCTATCTGAGTCGTGCTTTTGGGTCCAGAATTTGTATTAACCGTAACAGTTTATTTATAATGCACATTTTATTACAGGTAAGCTCAATGTGCTTTACATTAAAGATAAAAAAAACAGGAATACAAGAGACAAAATAGCTGTCTCAACAATCATGAATATTATACAAAAATCCAATTAGGAAAAAAATAGTACAAAAACAAAACACTTACACATATACACAATGACTAATTATTTGTATGCTTGAGAGAATAGATAGGTTTTGAGTTTGGCTTTGAAAGTAGAGACAGGTGTGATGGACCTCAGGTCAGCAGGGAGTTTGTTCCAGAGAGAAGGGGCAGTAACTAAAGGCCCCCTCTCTGGTCTGGTCTGTAAAGAGGTGTTTGCAATATTAACAATGTTTTCTACAAGGCAATGACAAACATTTTTAAGGAGTTTGGTGGGGATAGGATCTAAAGAACAGGTGATAGGTTTCAAGTGCTGAATTATTTCCTCCAGATTGGTTGAGGTAATCAGTGGAAATGTAGACATTGAGCTCTTGGCAGTAGGGTTGTACAAGGGTGGGGGAGGATCAGATGAGTTTTTGAGGGAAATTAATATATCATCTCTAAGGTTGGACACTTTTTCTTGAAAGAAAGCAGCAAATTCCTCACATTTGGCCTGAGAGAGGAGCTCTCACTTCTCCTCTATGGTGCTTGTGGTGGTCCATGTATTTTGACAGTTTTTTCAGGGGCGATATTATTAATGATTTGAGACAACGTATGGAAGAAGTTATGCATCATGGCATCACAGGATGGTAGGAAGGGTAATGTATGTTTGGAAAATTCATTAGTAAATATATTAGCTGTATTGGAATTGATGTAACGTTTTTTAATGACTCTGTCTATATGCAATTGCTGGGGAGTACACATAACTTCAAAGAATACGCAGTAATGATCGGAGATTGCAACATCCAGGATGTCAGTTACAGTTATGTTTAGACCTTTAGAGAAGACAAGGTCAATTGTGTGACCTTTGATGTGGACCCAGTGACATGTTGTGTGAAGTCAAATGATTGAAGTAGTTTGATAAATTTCTTGGTGTCTGAGTTGTTGCTGTTGTCAACATGAATTTTGAAGTCACCTAAAAGGATAATTCTATCTAAATCAGTGACAGTTTTATATAAGACATCAGCAAATTCTTCCAAGAAGCCTTGTCTTATGTTGAGGATGATAAACAGGGAGAATGAGTGCAGTAGGGAACACAGAATTTAGAACGAGACATAAATATTCAAAACTGAGGTAGTTTCCAAGATGGACAGGTTTACAGTTAAAAATGTCTTTATACAGTGCTATATATTGCTCGCTAGTGACCATCGGTTGTACACTACTTTTCTCAATGCATTGTGGGATACATTGAGTGGACTATATAGGGTATGACCATGCTCACTCAGTGAACTATATAGTGGATAGGGAGTGATTTGGGACACAGCCTAAAAGACTCCAGGTCATTTGTACCAGGTGTAATTAATGTTAAACAACAATTAGCCCTTTGTTGTTCTTTTTGCACTTCAACTGCAAATTTGCACACCTCCACTTTGCACTTTAATAACTTGGTAGGAATTCACATTTTGGTATGAGCTCTTGACTTATATTTTATATTTTCTTTTTTAAACTAGTTTTGGTTTATATTTCATGGTGATGTTATCCTTGTGTTTCTTGTCTTCTGTGTGCTCCTGCTGCAACGCACATTTCCCCTTGTGAGACAATAAAGAATCTGAATCTGGATGTCATCTATCAGCCCATGAGGATGGAAACTGTGTGCCCTCAGGAGGGTGTTACAATCAGTTGGTTTTCTAAAAATGGTAAAAGCAAGTCACCAACATCATCTTTAAAGATATTTAGATCAAGAAAATGTATTCCAGTTGATGAAAAGTCAAGGCTTAGCCTCAAATTGTTGTTTGTTTTATTACGATATGAATGAAATAGTAAAAGTTCAAACTCTGACCAAAGTAACAGAATATCATCTGTGTACCTGCCCCACCAAATGATTTGTCAAGGTAAACATTCAGGCCAGAAAACACAAACTTTTCTTCCCAATACCCCATAAATAGATTTGAGTAGTTCGGTGCAAAGCACGCTCCCCTCGCTGTACCTTTCTTCTGTTTATAGGGTTATAGGGAGTTGATTAAAAAAAAAACATTGTCAGATAAAGTCTATTCTGTAAGTTTCCAGATGAATGCAGCAGGTGGCATCTGTTCTGGTCGCCTCTTGTCCAAATAATGTGACAGAGCTTCCTACTCCTCCTTATGGTCAATGTTTGTATAAAGGGACTCAACATCCATGGTCACTAAGTGATGATCCAATGTTCTTAATGTCTTTCATTTTATTGAGCACATGCGTACAATCTAGAATAGAGAAGGGCAGCTCTTCCACTAATGGCTTAATGTGGAAATCAACACATTTTGAGGCTTCTTCTGTAATTGACTCATTCCTGATGATTATTGGTCTTCCAGGGGGACGCTTTAAGTTCTTGTGTATTTTTGGCAGCTCGTAAAAAGAGGAGATTCTGGGCTTCTTACACAGCAGGAAATTGTGTTCATTTTGAGTAATCTACTCTTCATTCTTCGCATGTAGGAGCATTTTTGAAAGTTCAGTCTTTATTTGTCCATTAGACGATAAAGGCTCGTAGTACTCACTGTCATTCAGCTGTCTCAAGGCCTCAGCAATGTACTCGTCTCTGCCCCACACAGCCACTGCTCCTCCTTGGTCGGCTCTCTCGATTATGACTAGAGATGCACAGATCCGATCCTGATATCAGATATCAGTGCGATCCTGACCCAAAAGGCTTGATTGGGGATCGGTGACAATGTGCCAACCACAGAGCTGAGCTATTCAATTGAATGCTGCTCCGTGTTTACACGTCATCATCAATGCGCTTTGATTTGATCAATGAGCTTTGAGCAGGACGAAGAACTAACCTAACGTTATTCAAAGAGGTGAAAAAACTGGAGGAACATATTTGGGATTTGTGGTGCATCGTGAGAACCAGTGACTCTTAATAATGCAGCAGGGGTTCGATTCCCAGCTTTGCTGAGAGTTATAGCTCATCATTTAAACATTTGAAACGAGAATCATATTTTACTGAACACTCACTATCCAACTTCTTCTAAGATATGGGCTGTTTAGACTTCTTTTAGGATAGAATATGATTCATAGCACAAAATGTCAGGCTAAGTATAAAGCTATAGCTGACTACAATTAGACGTGTTGTCTTCAACATGAGGTCATTTTTATTTGATATTTTATTGTGTCAGCTTGAAACCATACAACCATGTAGTGTAGTCCAACAGGAATATGCATGGTGAATCAAATCCCAAACAATCCAAGAACCAATCAAATCTGGAGGGAAACACACAGAGGCAGGAATTAAGACAAGAAACACTGAGGACAACTACAATATAAATCAGGAAACACTGAAGACACACAGAGAACTCAAGAATGTAACAAAACACACTAGAACATAGAGAAACACCAGGATAAGAAATAACAAAATAAAAGAGGAAACACTAAAGACTAAACTAGGAAACATTTAAAGAAACACCAGGGAAGAATGAGAACTAAAACAAGAAAAACTAATCTCTGAAAAACAAAACCAATGACAGAACTTAAAAGTGATCGAGCCAGATGGCTGCAGCTCCCCCTCGTGTCCCCTTCGTGTTTTCGTTCATTGATCCATAGAGTGTACCAGTAATCTGCGCCCTGGAGCTTTTTCTTGATATTCCTGTACTCCGTGACATGATTCGGTTTTGTATTTGAGTTTCCCTGTTTTATCCCAGTGTTGCTTGTTTCCCTTGTGTTAATGTTCCGTAGTGTTGCTGGTTTTTCCCTTGTGTGTTTCCTAGTTTTGTCTTCAGTGTTTTCTGTTTTGTTTTGTCATTTATTATTCTTGAGTTCTGGGTGTCTTTAGTGTTTCATGATTTAGTTTGTAGTTGTCCTCAGTGTTTCTTGTATTCCTGCCTCTGTGTGTTTCCCAGTGTGATTGCACCGATTGTTCTCACCTGTGTCTTGTTAGTCTCACCTGTGTCTGATTACCCCTATGTCTATTTAGTTTCTGTGTTTCTTCCCTTCCATGTCAGTTCATTGTATGTTGTTTCTATGTTGTTCGTTGGTATGTCTGTTTTTGCTCGTGCTCCTCTGTGGCTCCCTGTTTTTTTGATCCCTGTGTTTTTTGTTGAGCTTTTGTAAGTAAGTTTTTGTTGCCTTTGGCCTTTTTGTTTAATTAAATATTTTTGGCTTCAGCACTTGGGTCCACCTCCCTTGTTTTTCCAACCAAACCGTAACAGAATGAACTGACCCGAACAATGGATCCAGCGGAAACCTTGGAAAGAATGGATCCTTTTTTAAAGGTGGATTATTTTCAGAACATTTTTCGTTTGTCCAGAAGCACTGCTAAGGCCGAGCAGTCTCCTTGGACTGGAACTCGGCTGGCTATTTTTCATGGAACCCGTGGAGGCCAAAGAAGAAGGACTGGAAACCATGGAAGCCGTTGTCCTCTCCGTCCTTCACTGCCCAGCACCCCAGAGTCTTTGCCTCAACCCGAACCTCAACCCAGGCCTCAGCTCAAGCCTCAAAGCACGGCTAAGGCCGAGCAGTCTCCTTGGACTGGAACTCGGCTGGCTATTTTTAATGGAACCCGTGGAGGCCAAAGAAGAAGGACTGGAGGCCGCGGGGCCCATCGTCCTCCCCTTCCTTGCTGCCCAGCACCCCAGAGTCTCTGCCTCAACCCGAACCTCAGCTCAAGTCTCAGCCTCCCTGTATTCCTGCGGAGCGCCGTCTGCTCCCTGTTCTTGTTCCAGCAGAGCGCCGTCTGCCTCCCGTGTCTGTGTGGGAGGTCCTGCCCACTCTCGTGTCTGTGTGGGAGGTCCCGCCCACTCTCGTGTCTCTGTGGGAGGTCCCGCCCATTCTCGTGTCTCTGTGGGAGGCCCCGCCCACTCCCGTGTCTCTGTGGGAGGCCCCGCCCACTCCCGTGTCTCTGTGGAGGCCCCGCCCACTCCCGTGTCTCTGTGGGAGGCCCCGCCCACTCCTGTTCCCTCGTCAGAGGCCCCGCTGACTCCTGTTCCCTAGTCAGAGGCCCCGCTGACTCGTGCTTCCTCGTCAGAGGTCCTGCTGACTCTTGCGCCCTCGTCAGGGGCCCTGCTGACTCCTGTTCCCTCGTCAGAGGTCCTGCTGACTCCTGCGCTCTCTTCAGAGGCCCTGCTGACTCTGCCCGCCCTTGTGTTTCCGTGGGAGGCCTGGCCTCTCACTGGTCCTGTGGGTTCATCTGGTCGGCCTCACAGCTGCCCCCCGATCTCCTCTCTAAGTTTGGTCGGCCTTCCGGCCACCCACCCAAACTGCTCCCTGTGTTTAGTCGGCCTCCTGGCCGTCCGCCTGAACTTTCCAGGCTATGTGCCCTGCCTCCAGGCTGTCCGCCTGAAGGTCCAGAGTTATTTTGTAGTTGTCCTCAATGTTTCTTGTGTTCATGCCTTCCTCTGTGTGTTTCCCTCCAGTGTTGGTTGCCCTGATTGTCTTCACCTGTGTCTGATTACCCCTTGTCTATTTAGTCTCAGTCTCGTTCAAATTGTCCCTCCTATCTCCTTTCACTATCCACTTCACCTTAACCCCAGAAGCATTTAAGTGGCGGCCATGATAAGAGCCGTTCGAATTCTCTAAAAGTTAAGGAAAGGTGGGTTAATGCTTCCTTTATAACCTCCTTTAGCATAGGACACACTGGACCATCCTTTACGAAAGGAGATGAGATATGCCACCCCACAATTCCTTGCGGCCGCAACATTTAAAGCGAGTCGCGCATCCGACCGTTCACGAACATTAACAATGATCGTAAAGTGACACAGATCATGTAAGGGATAAGAGACATTTTAAACCAGATGATGTTTTATTCAACTTATTTCATTCACTTAAGGATGCTTTGTGCAGGTGTACATTTGTATGTTTAAAATATTTTGTATATCTTGCATAAATGTAACAATTAATTTCATACAATCATATTTATGTTGATTTCTGAGTGGACAGGAAGCTGATGGTTTCACTTTTTTTCTTACTTGTAGTCTGGTATTCTATATTTCTTTAAATTCAATCCCAACCTTGTGGTAATTAAGATTATTTCACGGGCAAGAAGGCACAGGGGAAAGTTTTTTTTAGATCTGTTTTTGTAGTCCATGATGTTCAGATAATGGACTACAAAAAAAGACAACAGATCAGTAATAAAATCTTTATTACAAGGTAAGTATTTCAAAGAACATTACAGTACTTTGAAAAAGTTGTATCTGTGCATGGTCAATCTTGCATGGTCAATAAACTATTTAAATACTGCACGTTAACAATGAATGATCGTGCCTGAACAATATTGAAAAATTCCTTTTAACAAAAGCATACAAGCAGATATCAATCCTGTTCTCTATTGATAAACAGTGGCTCATCCCAAATGCTGATATAGCTCACAACTAAACATTGTACCGCCCTTTTTGCATCACAGAACAACTGTCTCGGGTGTGGAAAATCAGGAACTGGACCCAAGTGCAGAATGAAAAAAAAAAAATTTAAACAAAGAGGCAAACAAAAACTTACTTTTTTGAAAAGACGAAATGTAATAAAGGTAGCAACGAGGAATCACTGGGAGCACAAGGAAAACTAACATCTGACATAACTACTAATGACAATGAACTGACAGAGAGGGTAAGCAACACAGAGACTAAATAGACAAGGGGTAATAAGGCACAGGTGAGAATATGAGGCCAATCAACACTGGAGGGAAACACACAGAGGCAGGACAAGAGACACTGAGGACAAATACGTGAAACACTGAAGACACTGTTAAACATCAAGACACACTAGAACAGAGAGGGACACAAGGATTTGAAATTACAAAATAACACAGGAAACACACAAGGGAAAAAATAGCAACACTAGGGAAGAACAGGAGAAATCAAAACATGGAAACCCAAACGCCAAAACACAAAACCAAACAAGACCAAATCATGACAACAACTTCCTGTACCACAGTACAACTTCACGCCAGACGCTGTCCAGATGATTACTTCTGCTCCCTCTTGTTGTTTGGTAGCTCATCTTACCCACCGCTTTTTTTCCAGCTATACTGCCCTCGACTTTTGGAACATTTCAAAGTCAGCTGTCTTATCTCTGTTATGGTATCCTACCAGTAGTTTTTCAAATTTATCTGGGGAAGCTCTGGCAAGCTCCAGGATTGGTGCTTTAGACCTAACTGTCAGCTCGGTCAGGCCAGCATGTGTACACGCTTCCCCCAATGCCATTCCACTGTTGTATGGCCTCAACGCCCTCTATTGATGATCTCTATTGGACTACAGGCTGCAGAAATAAGAGAAAAGTTAGTACATAAAGATGAACTGGTCAATCATTTTACAACTTTATATATATATATTGTGTACTTCCCTCTGAGACGATGCAATATGCATCTCCATGGTCGGTCTGTGATAAGAAAAATAATGCAGATAACCCTGTAGAGATTTGATTTGATTGAACTACAAACATAATTTGAGATATCCAACTGTACTTCTACAGCTGTGACTGGTCTCTGAAATGATTTGAAGGAGTCTAAGGGTGTATAGTAACATCGTTATGGGTGTAGAGTAGTGAGAAAGCGATTTAAAGGGGAAGCTCAACCCAAATTACAAAAGAAAGTTCCTCTCATCGAGAGTGTTATTTATCCATCCAGATAGTTTGAGTGTGATTTGCTGAGGTTGGGAGATATCAGCCATAGTGATGTCTGCCTTCACCCCAATACGATGTAGCTCAGTGGGTCAAGAATTACATTTGAAAAAGCTGACAACATTCCTTTCCAGAAACCATGACACAGTTACTCAAGATAATCCACACACCTTATTGTGAACAGTTCCATTGAAAACAAATATGGCAGGCTTCTTTGGGGGATTGTTGCGGTCA
This sequence comes from Labrus bergylta, assembly GCF_963930695.1. Taxonomy (NCBI): domain Eukaryota; kingdom Metazoa; phylum Chordata; class Actinopteri; order Labriformes; family Labridae; genus Labrus; species Labrus bergylta. The sequence continues at coordinate 31,640,247 of NC_089200.1, read as the reverse complement.
AAAATGGCTGATTTCACAGCAGCTTTTAAAAAAAATTGCAATCCATGTTGCAATGTTTTGAGAGGTTTTTTTTGCAATTAAATTGCGGCAGTGAGCAAAAATGTTCTTTTTTTAATGTAATAAAAATTCCAAACTTTAATTATTAAACTATTTTCTTACACATACTTTGATGTGATGTCATTACACATCCAAATTCACATAGCCCCTTTAAGTTTTTAAACATTTTACAACTTTTTTATAACTAACTACCGTATTGGTCCGAATATAAGACGACCCTGATTATAAGACGACCCCCGTTTTTCAACACTCATATTTAGAAAAGAAAGATTTGCAGACCAGATCTTGTTTTTGTAAAGAACTTTTTTTAAAGAACTTCATTTTATTTGAAAATAACAATATTAAAAACACATTGAATTAAACACCTGTTGTATTAATAATTATAATAATAATTAACATACCGTATTTATCGGTATAGGCCTACGGCACTTTTCAAAACAATGTGTTTCACAAGGGCGAACTATGTACAGTATGATTCAACATTAAAATCGATTAACAATCAAACAATATCATCAACATGTTTTTAACATTTTGAAATAACAGAGGAAATACAGGCAAAATTTTTAACTAAACTACCACTAAACTAAAACTCTCCAAACTTCTCCTCCGAACAATTAGAGCTGCGCTCTGAATACTAGACCCCGAATATAAGACGACCCGACTTTTTCGGACCTATTTCGATGGGGAAAAAGGCTGTCTTATATTCAGACCAATACGGTATTTTCATTAATACACACACGCAGGCACACACACACCGTTTGTTTGACAATCAGACAAGCTCTACCCATGCTTATTTATTGAACTCGCCTGGCTTCTTTCAGCACTTCGATCTGGATGCAGCAGCCTCTGTCACTGTGATTTGTCTTGTATGTTGTCCGTGCGTTTCAGTCATTCATTTTTTTGTTGATTTGACATGGACATACAGTAACATTGGTGCTGTAACACTGAACCAGGCACAAGTCCCAGATGCACTGCTTTAGGCCTCGTCTACACGTAAGTGGGTATTTTTGAAAACAGGTTTTCTGCGTTTTGACCTTTCGTACACAGACGGCGTTTCAGGTCTCTGTAAACTCTCCTTTAATAAAACTCCTTCCAGGGTGAAGATGTTCAGAATCTCTGTTTAAGATGTTTCTGTGTAGACGATGAAAACAGAGTTCTGTTCTTGTAACGTCATGCTGTACGCCGGTTTCTCGGCTGTCTCTTTAGTTTACATGAGATTAGAGCGATGGCAGACGTAACCAAACTAGCGCTGGTGCTAACGGTGCTAACTGGACTTTTTACATGCTCACACATACACACACAGTAACACTGAACTTCCACCAGATACGCGTGTATTGTGTGTCCGCTACGGTGTGTTTCGGCTGCGTGCACCCCCGTCCGTCAACACCCACCTGCTGCTTTCTCCGAGAGCACAGCCGGACTGCTGGAGCTCAGCCGGACCCAGTGGAAGCACACACAGTGGCCCTCACTTATCAATCTGGTGTAGAAACCAGCACAGATTTGGGTGTAGAAATCACCTTACGCCAATGTCCACGTGGGACCTATGAAACGTGCGTATCTGGCTGATCACAGCGTATGCAAGACCGGGTGTTGATAAGTGTGGCAGCTGAAAACAATCGTCATTTAATTACCACGCCCCTATATATTCACGGTTCCGCTTGTCCATGCCCCCAGAATTTACAACATGGAGATGCATAATATGAAGAAGAGAAACTTTTCCGAGATTGGAGATTGAAACAATCACTAGGGAAGTTGAAACAAATAAAGTTGTGCTGTTTGGGAGCCTCAAAAGTGGAATAAAGGGGAGTCAAAAAAAACAAAATCTGGCGAGAAATCACTGCTGCAGTCAACAGCGTCGGTGTGGACAACCAAAGTCCAGCTGAGGTTTGAATATTTAATTTCCACATCCATATTTAACTTGTGTAGTCTAGGCTGTAATATAATCACAATGCTTTACATTTAGGTTAAAACAAAGTGGTCGGATCTGAAAATTGCCACAAAAAAACGTGTCTCGGCCTTCAAAAGAAGCAGCATGTGTTACACCCCTGTACAGCGTACTGTAAGGGGAGAAATAAAGAAGAAAGAAACAAACACGTTGTTGCTGGCTTTCATTCAATGTTGTAATGAATGATATGCAATAACACATCATATTATCATTGTACAATATTATACACTTGCAGAGTGATATTTCTTTAAACTGTACCATGTAACTGTAATTGTTCAACTGACCGATACAACTTAAATAACACACTCTCAGTAGACGCACTACACGTGTCTCTATTGCGCTGTCTGTGTGATTCAAGCTAGCATGCACGCATCACGGCAAACACATTCATGCTTAAACTGCTTCATAAACATACTGAAATTACTTTGTATATTTGTAAAACATATCACTAACTTGTTCCCGGAAACTTACAACACATTTATACTTGGTTTTATTCACTTTTAACCAGTATTCTTACCTGTAAGGGGAGAAATAAAGAAGAAAGAAACAAACACGTTGTTGCTGGCTTTCATTCAATGTTGTAATGAATGACGCTGAGACAACACGCTCCCCCTGCTGGCGTAAAACCGGAAGTGTAAAACAATAACAAAAGCTTAAGACCAAACCAATCAATTACCGATATGCTTTTAAACTTAACCTTAGCAGCATGAATTAACATTAAATTATAACTAGCTTTTTAGCATTTTTAAAGGATATACAACATTTTAGAAAGACAGTAGTTTTAACATGTATTATTAATTTAACTTAGTGCACAATCTTATATCCATTACATACTCCCCTCCAAAACAAATGTCGTCCCGACATCACCAAAATTAACCATTACCACCTTTATCAAGTGCATGAAACAGCTTTCTAAACTATGCACTAGTTCACACCTTTAGCTTAATCACGTGAGCACTCAAATTTTGTTCAACAGTCCATGAGTAATTTCTATGTGTCTGCAAACTCTCTGCTCTTCAAAAGGTCCATGAGTGTATTAATCTGTACCAAGCATTCTGCTGTTAAACAGTCCATGAAGATATGAATTGTGTGAATGTTGTAGAAGCCTTGCTTCTTTTGCAAACAGTCCATCAATGTATGAAATGTGTATGTATGGAAGCACTTGGCTTTTCAAAAAGTCCATAAGTGTATGTATTGTGTATGAAAAAAAAAAAAAGTCTTAGCTGTTATCATTTAATGTCCAGGTGCAACAACTGTGTGATAGTTAAAGGGTTGTACCGGGATCATCCACGCGCCTGCTGCTTGCATTGCTCCATGGGACACTGGCGGGTACCAGAACATAGCATTACCTGGGGGCCCAGCGCTGTAACAAACTGGATGGCCCAGCTGATCATATGTGAAGACTTTTGGAGCTCTTCTCTCTCTGACTGGCCGCTGGTGTCCTTGCTCTGTTCCACTGTTGTTATCTGCTGGAGCAGTTGACATCGGTGCTGGCACTCTGTCTTCCAGGACAGATTCTCCGCGTGTTCCCTCATTACCTGATGTCTCCTCTTGCTCCATGACCTCCTCGTGTTGTGATGTCTCTTCTTCATTTAGTGTGTCATCTCTGAGATCAATCTCTTGCTGCATGTCTTGTAGCTGATGATCAACATACTCTGTGGTTATCTTGAGTTCCCTGTTAGCATCCTCCCTATCTGTATTTACCTGTGGCTGAGTTACGAGAAGTGGCTGCTCCCGGGGCATGTAATAGTAACCACCATCATCATCATCACTTTCATCATCATCGTGTTGTTGTTCCTCTCTGATTCTTCTGTTGTGAGTGTTTGATTTTCTCTTTAACTGAGCTGGTTTCAGTTGGATCTCAAGCGGCAAGTGGTCACATGGCAACAGGAGATTACGGTGCAGAATTCTGCTTCCTCTGCCTTTTCCCTGCTCTGGCAGTACTTCATATATAGGCATATCTTTTCCCACCTGACGAATGACCTTGTGAATGCAATCTTCCCAGTGGTTCCGAAGTTTTCCTGTTCCACCTCTGGGTGTCATATTTCTTACCAGAACACGGTCTCCTTCATGTAACACTGAACTTCTCACTTTGTTGTCATGGATTCGCTTGCTTCTCTCAGCACATTTCTTTGCATTTTCAGATGTGATCTTATATGCCTCTTGCATCTGTTGTTTCCATTTTCTCATATATTCTTGGTGATCAGGAGTACCTGTCTCAGGAGTCAAGCCGAACAGCAAATCAACAGGCAGTCTTGGTGACCTCCCGAACAGGAGATAGAAAGGAGAAAATCCTGTGACTTCACATCGAGTGCTGTTGTAAGAGTAAATCAGTTTTGGCAGTGACTCTTTCCAATTTGACTTCTGCCTTTCAGTGAGTGTCTTCAACACTTGCAGTAGCGTCCTATTCATCCTCTCGACTTGACCGTTACCCTCAGGCCGGTAAGGTGTCGTTCTTGAGCCCATTACACCACAGTTTTTCTTGAGCTGTGCCATCAACTGATTTTCAAATTCACCTCCCTGGTCGTGGTGAATCCTCAAAGGGAAACCAAACTTCAGTGCGTAATCATTGAAAATCTTGTCAGCAACTGTTTTAGCAGATTTTGATGTTGTGGCATAAGCTTGTGCGAATCTTGTGTAATGGTCGACTATCACCAATATATATTCATATCCACCTGTACATTTATCCAGATGCAGAAAGTCAATGGATACTAACTCAAATGGCTGAGTCGTGACGATTGATGTGAGAGGAGCTCTTGTTTCTCTGAAGGGTTTCTTCTGTTTGAGGCAGGAGCAGCTACGTAACACATAATGCTCTATGTCTCTCTGCATGTGTGGCCAGAAGAAACGATCTCGAACAAGTGACGTTGTGCGTTCCACACCTTGATGTCCCATTTCGTCGTGTAGTTGTCTCAATACAGTGTCTTTGAACTTTCCTGGCAACACGAGTTGTTTTCTGATTGCAGTTTTCCGGTGAAGTATTCCATCTTCATCTATGCTGAGTTTCTCCCAGTCGCGGAGAAGACACTTACTCTGCGCACTCATTGACTTTAACTGTGGTCCCACAGGTCTCTTATCTGACTGTTTGCAGCAAATAACAGGGCCAATATTTTGATCCTCTCTTTGAGCTTGACATATAGTTCCTCTTGAAAAAGATGTAGATGTCTCATCACTCACTAATAAACACTCTACAGCCATTACTGAACATGTTGTCTTGAAATCTGTGGTTTCAACTGCTTGTACTGTAGCCTGTACCGAAGGAGAAGACATTTCTTCTGTACATTTCTGCATCATTGCCTCGATGTCAATTGGCATCCTTGAAAGTCCATCAGCATCGCAATTTTCTCTGCCTGGTCGGTACCTGATTGTTAGGTGAAAGTCGGCTAGTTCAGCAACCCACCTATATCCAGTGGCATTCAGCTTGGCTGTAGAAAACACATACGTTAATGGATTGTTGTCCGTATATACAGTGCAAGATGAGCCAATCATGTAGTCCCGAAACCTTTCTGTCACCGCCCACTTCAAAGCCAGGAATTCCAACTTCCCTGAATGGAGGTGATAGTTTTTCTCTGCTTTGGTCAGGGTGCGAGATGCATACGCTATAACTCGTAGCTTCCCCTCCTGTTCTTGATATAACACAGCACCTAAACCTTGATTAGAAGCATCTATGTGAAGGATGAATGATTTGTTGAAATCTGGAAATCCAAGTATTGGTGGTTCAACAAGACAGTCAATCAGTTTTTCCAGTATCTGTTGATGTTTGTCAGTCCATGTGATTGGTTTGTGTGAAGGGACTCCTCTGTGTTTACCTTTCATTCTCCTTGTCCTTGAGTTGTTTTCCTTCTGTTCTTTGGTTTCAGAATCCCCTTCCAGCAAGGCATACAGAGGTCCGGCTATGCGGGAGAAGTCTCTTATATACTGTCGATAGTAGCTCAGTAGTCCCATGACAGCTCTCAGCTCTCCCACAGTCTTTGGTTTCTTCTCCTTTAAAGCTCTGACAGCAAGCGTATCAGCAGGGTCCATTTTGCTGCCCTCTGCAGATACAATACGTCCTAAATAACGAACCTCACGCTTGAAGACTTCACACTTACTTGGTTTCAACTTTATCCCATGCTGACGTAGTCGCTGTAACACTGTTCTCACATCCTCAACATGGTCCTCAAATGATTTGCTAAAGACAAGCGTGTCAGCCAGGTATGGTATGCAGATCTCATCACGCAGCCCTTCCAAACATTCTTCCATACATCGCTGAAAGGCAGCTGGGGCATTCATCAAACCAAAGGGTATTCGAATCCATTCATAAAGACCCCAAGGTGTCACAAAAGCTGTCATAGGTCTGCTTTCTTTAGCCATGAAGCCCTGATGGTAAGCTTTACCTTGATCTAAGAGAGAGAACCAGGAATTTCCACCTAGGCCATCCATGATGTCTTGCACTCTGGGAATCGGTTGGCGATCAGGAAGGGTTTTCTTGTTCACTTCACGGAAGTCAATACACAGCCGCAGAGTTCCATCTTTTTTTCGTACACAAACAACTGGTGATGCATACGGTGAGTTTGACTTCTCCACCCAGCCTTGTGCGATGAGGTCATGCAAGTAATCTTTCATCTCTCTGTAAAGTGGCTTAGGTACAGAGAGGTATGTTTTTGCGACAGGTTCAGTGTCTTTCAGAGATATGCTGAGTTGCAGTTTCTCTATGCAGCCGATATCATCATCTGTTTTTGAGAATGAAGCCGACTCCTCTCTCAACATCTGGTGAGCTATCTCCTTCTCGGGTTCGCTGAGGTGGCTCAGATTCACAGGTGGGTCCCATAAATTGTCATTACTGTGTTTCTTTTCAACATTGATGTGATTCATAGTTGCTGGAGGTGGAGGGCGGCAACCCTCTAGCATGGAAGCTGGATAAACTGCCTGAATCTGCTGCACAGTCCCAATCACAGTCCTTCCTGCCAGCACTATGTCATGGTCTGTAGGATTCTGTACACTAACAGTAATAGATGGTTTATTACCTTTTCCCACTTTTACAAGCGTGTCACAGAATTGAAGTCCCTCAGCCCAGCGTGGGTTCACATCTGGCTCAAAGATAAGTGTTGTATCTTCATCTGGTGCAGACACATTTACATGGCACTCAACTTTGACAGACATGTGTTTTGGTATGTTGATCCTGTCTTTTTTTGTCTTCACAACATATTCATGATTTTGCTCAACACTTACTTGCTGTACAAAGGCTTCTGCTTGGTTTGGCTTGAGATCAGGGAATGCTGCCCTCACTGCGTGACTGAGGCGTTCTCTGTTGTTAGAGCTGGACTGTTTTGATTCACTGTTTATAATGAGATCGATAACATTAGAGCCAATTATGGGACGAAACAGATTGTTACCTTTCATCACAAGTGTTGGAACTATAACTTCTGTGGTGACTGCTTCTCCTGGAGCTAGTCTGAAAGTCATCTCCACCCAGCCTGCATATGGTATATTCTCACCATTTGCTGCCACAATGTCAAGAGTATCTGCACTGTCCAGAATTTCAGAAATGTCTCTCAGTCTCAAGTCTGGTACGTGTTCTTGTTTCCATTGTTCATCCATTATTGTTACTTGGGAACCTGAGTCCCACAAAGCTTGAACTCTTTCATGTTGAATGTAACAGTCGATCACATATTTTTTTCCTACCAGAGGAGCCACTTTTGCTTGTTTTCTTCCTTTTGAGTGAGTGTTCACAGTCATACATGCAAATGGCACACATTTTTCTTGGTGCACAGCCCAACCATTAACTTGACATGACTTAGAACAGTAGAGTTCATTTTTACATGATGCACATTGTTTCAGTCTCATCTCTTCACCTTCTTTCCCACAGTGAGCACAGTGCTGGGACCTCTCTGTATGACTGGTCACTCCCTGTCCCGCGCGAGCAACCTTTCCCCGTTTAAAGGGTCACCTCCAACATGTCTTTGTCCTCTAGCTCGACAACCAGCCAGGAAATGCTCACTGCTGCCGCACCTGAAACAGTGTGTACAGTAGTCCTCAGCTCCCCGCTGTTGACAGCTAAAACATCTCCTCATACGTCTCTGATTTTGTGGTGGGAAGCTGCGCTGTGGGGCAAACTTTTGCTGATACTGTGCAGTCTCACCTCTCTGTCCGGGGCCAGGCGTGTACCAGTATCTCTGGGGCAATTCTTGCATCTGATAACCTGGGAACTGCTGAGCTGATGTGCCATCCAATCCTCTTGTTTGAGGCTGCTGATCTCTATACATGTACTGGGGCTGCTGCATAGACTCTCTTATCAGGGATACTTCGACTTTAAGATCTTTCAGCAAAGTCATTTCAGACCTCATTTCTTCAAGCTGAGTCAATACAGTTGAGGGAATTTTACCTGAGTTCTGTTGAGTTGATGATTTTTCATTCTTTTCAACAGGAGCAGTGTTGGACTGGGCTGAGTGAATATTTATAGGACGTTGTTGTCCTAACAGCTTCCTTTTATTTTGGCTCTCCGTCTCATAAGCACATGTTGTGTTCATTCGCTCAAGTAACAGTTCATCAGAGATGTCAGTTTGTTCAAGGTATGGTCGAAGGTCACGTTTTATGTTATCATTTTGTAGCCCAGTTAACACAGTGTGAAGAAACATGTTCTGTACTAAACCTGGGTCATATTTGAGGCCTGACTCTGCTTCTTGTGAGGCAAACAAAATCTTTTGTCTGAGGTCAAAAGCACGAATGAGGAAGTTCTGCGGAGTTTCTTTGATGCCTTGAACTTCTGAGGTCAGCTGTTTGTAGAGTTCGGTTGCACTCTTTTCCTGGTAATGAGAATGAAGTATCCGTCTTAATGTGGGTAAGGTCAAGTTAGCTTTTCCCTCTAGGTAGCTACGAATTTGCATGCCAGGGGAGATTGCTTTTATCACGGCATCCACAATCTCAGATTCTGGAACTCCTTTGCTCAAGCCATGTTCGATTTGTCGAGCTAAACTTGAAAAAGTGAGTCTCTCCTTCTGTCCAGGCTCACCAATTTGACCAGATATTTTAAAGTCTTTATGCCAAGGTGGATGACAGTGAGATGCGCTCTGTGTAGATGTTCTGCTAGAAGCCTTGTTGTTGATATCTATATTTTCTTGATCATCTGTTTTCCCGTGCCCCTGTGTTGTCGTCAACTGAAGCTGCAGAGCCTCAATTTCTTTCACTAGCCTTTCTTCTTCTTGATTTCGTTCTCTTTGTTGCTCTGTTAATTGTGTTCCTTGGGCATTTATCTGTCCTGATTTATCTTTCTTTTCAGCTACCTGGAGCTCAGAAATTGTGTCTTGTAGATGGAGTAAGTCAGACATACCTTTGTCCTCCAGTTTCTCTAACTCCGCTCTCTGGATGTGGTTTGAAATGAGTGTGATGAGTGCTGCACGACCCTTGCCAGTGACATGCTCAAATTCTGGGCCTGCGATGAAGAGATTGTCACATAATTCCACCAAAATGGCTCTGGACAGCGCACACAATCCTCCTATTATTTCAAGCTGTAACTTCTCTAACTCTGTTGAATCCATCATTCAACAGAAGAGCTTAGGTGTCTGGGTTAAGTAGTGCCTTTGACCTTTGAGGAGTGGTAGTTGCCCTCCTAGTATGTTGTGATACCTCAGATTGCATGCACACTTTTCTCAGGTGTCGGGATACCACTGCAGCCGGTTCACCTCCTGCTCTCGATGTCTGGTAGATGTAAAAGGGCTGTACGATGCTCTGGGACATCAATCTCGAGTAGACACTGGCCCAGGCAACACACAATCCCAGCGGTGCCTCCAAATGTTACACCCCTGTACAGCGTACTGTAAGGGGAGAAATAAAGAAGAAAGAAACAAACACGTTGTTGCTGGCTTTCATTCAATGTTGTAATGAATAATATGCAATAACACATCATATTATCATTGTACAATATTATACACTTGCAGAGTGATATTTCTTTAAACTGTACCATGTAACTGTAATTGTTCAACTGACCGATACAACTTAAATAACACACTCTCAGTAGACGCACTACACGTGTCTCTATTGCGCTGTCTGTGTGATTCAAGCTAGCATGCACGCATCACGGCAAACACATTCATGCTTAAACTGCTTCATAAACATACTGAAATTACTTTGTATATTTGTAAAACATATCACTAACTTGTTCCCGGAAACTTACAACACATTTATACTTGGTTTTATTCACTTTTAACCAGTATTCTTACCTGTAAGGGGAGAAATAAAGAAGAAAGAAACAAACACGTTGTTGCTGGCTTTCATTCAATGTTGTAATGAATGACGCTCAGACAACACGCTCCCCCTGCTGGCGTAAAACTGGAAGTGTAAAACAATAACAAAAGCTTAAGACCAAACCAATCAATTACCGATATGCTTTTAAACTTAACCTTAGCAGCATGAATTAACATTAAATTATAACTAGCTTTTTAGCATTTTTAAAGGATATACAACATTTTAGAAAGACAGTAGTTTTAACATGTATTATTAATTTAACTTAGTGCACAATCTTATATCCATTACACATGCAGACTGGAGGAGGTCAGCTGGACCCAAGCCTGAAATTGTCGCAGACAGAGGAGCAAGTGGCATCCCTCATCGGCTCAGCCTCAATATCAGGCATCAGTGGCGGGGGGGGACACATATGGACCTGAACCTGCACCCGAGACTGACAATAATGGTAAATATTTAATGGCCCCGACTAGATTTTGTAGGCTATCCTTAATTTAAATGTGATCTGTTCATATCAAAAAGAAACGACAAGTTGCAAAGTTTATTCATATACTTTTATTTGTGTTTCAGATGATTCACTACCAGGCACCAGTGGCCTCCAGCCGTCGGCTGCACAAGCTGGCCTGGAGCCACAACCACGGAGGAAGGCAACCAAAGCTCCGCAGGCAGCCTCAGTTTCCCGTGCTGGCCAACAACAACGATCGGTGCTTACCAAAGAGGTCCTGGAGAGACAGACAGAGATATGTCGATCAATGACGGAGATAAACCGCTCTCTGATGGCAATTGATGATACATTAAAAGAAATTAATGAAAATCTGAAACATAAAAAAAAAAAAATCAATAAAGTGAATGCCCGAAAATTGTGTGATGTCTAATTCTAATAACCTATTTGCCAATACTAGAATTTGGCACTTACATATTAGAAACACTGGATTAGGTGCTGTCTCCGTTTTACAGCTCCCATGTGTGGCTCTGCTGGCCACGGCTCTCTTTGCATGGGCTCATCTGGATGCAGCTCATCAAATGGCACCTGGTTAATCTGCGCAATATTGTGCAGAACCCCACAGGCCAAAACCATGTCACACACTTTTCTTGGTGTGTACAGCAGAGTTCCTCCTGCTGATCCAAGGCAGAGCCATCTCCCCTTCAGCAACCTGATGCAGCACTCCACCGTGGCCCGTGTGCGTATGTGCACACCGTTAAATCTGCACTCCTGCTCTGTTGCAGGGTTTGCCAGTGGGGTAACCAGGTAATCACTGAGAGGGTATCCTTTGTCACCTAGTACATGAATAACACCAACCAGTTAGTAATATGAATGCCTGTAGAATTTTAATTTAACGCAGCACTTACCCAATAGATGACTCCGGCCCTGCAGCGCACCCTCCTGCAGCCGTCTCCACACTGCTATTCTGCAATATAAAAGAGTCATGCGTCCCCCCAGGCCTACGGGCTACCACGTTTAGCAGAGAGAGCTTGGCATCGCAAATGATCTGGACGTTAATCGAATGATAGTTTTTGCAATTAATGTATGCGTAATCATCCATGGATGGTGGCTTCAGACGCACATGGGTACAATCAATCGCACCAATCACATTAGGAAACCCAGCAATCTCATAAAATCCTCTCTTAATCACAGTTTGCTGAGCATCATTGTAAGGAAATCTTATGTACTGGGCAGAAAACGACTTATATATACCAGACCTATCCCCGATCTCCCGCTGAAAGGTCCCGGTGGCCAAAATCCCCAGCGTGGAGAGCACCTGCACTGGCACAACATTGGAGCGCCAGGGGGCGCTGGTGGCGCTGGTGGCGCAGTGGTTAGTGCGCGCGCCCCATGTATGGAGGCTGTAGCCTCAAGCGGGCGGCCCGGGCTCACATCCCACCTGTGGCCTCCTTCCCGCATGTCGTTCCCCACTCTCTCTCCCTGATTTCCGACTCTATCCACTGTCCTATCTCTCCATTAAAGGCATGAAAAGCCCAAAATAAATCTTTTTTTAAAAAAGACATTGGAGCGCCAGGTGTCCCGCCTCAAATGGGTCTACAGAGTTTGGCACAACTCCATAAGGAGATGTCTGGGCAGTCGAAAGCGACTCAGTAGCCATCATAGCTTTCCATAAATAAATCTCTGCGGTCGTGAAAAACCCTCTCCTGTCTTAGGGGCGCATAGAGGTCCTCTAATAGAGCCAAATCTGCCATTGCTGAGAGTTGACGACAATTAAAGCTCTTAAGCAATTAAATATGTTTCTGCATGCGCATCTGACCTATCACATAGCAGACCGGTTAACCTACTCATTGTTTTCAATTAACTATAATTATTGTCATTTGGTCCCATGCAGCCTGGCCTACGTCTGCTGTGCGCAATTACGCACAAGGCACAGCAGTGAATTACGTTGATTACTCAAACATGCCGTTTAGTTTTGATGTAATGTTAATTCATTTTCTGTGTAAAAATAACACACACACACACACACAGACGCACACATTTGATGGAGTAAAGCTTGCGCTGCTCAACATCATTTGAAAAGCCTAGGATCGTTTAAGGTGGAGCGTAATACATTTTAGATGCGATATCTTATCAAACAATGAATATGTAAACCTCTATCCAACTCCTCAAAACAGACATTGCACTAGTATGACCTAATTATTCTTCGACACAGACAGATTCACTGCACCGTAAGTCCACACTGAGTTGAAAATGTGCGTACACGAACTGAGACCTGGCGTGAGATTTGAGCGTACCCTCCGCTCACGTCTAAATTGATAAGTGCCGAACTTTGCGTGGAAATGACCGTACACCCATTTTTCTGCCGTACGTACATTTGATAAGTGAGGGCCACTGTAAAAAATGAAAACTTCACCTCCGCAAAAGGTGGTGTGCAAAGGTGAGAAGAGACATGAGCCATAACTTCCCTTTGAGCTCTAATTAGAAAACGTTCATAAAACACTGGCATAATAAAACGTCCAAAGTTACTGTTGCACATAAGCATCAATAGAATAGCCTGTATGACCCAGAACTGTGTGTCCATTCAGGTACGGCTTTGTGCACCTTCGTCTTAACCTCCACAGGCTGCATCAGGACAGCGGAGATCATAAGATGATTGTGGTATTACACCGTATAAAACATAAAAAACACATATTCTTTAGAACCGTAAAAACAGAGTGTTTTATTCTGAAAAGAAACTGAATGTTTTCATGTTTGGGTGTCTGACTTCCTGTCCTGCTCAATCTGCTCTGTGGTAAAGTGATGCTCCGTGCTCTGACATCCTGCAGAAACAGAAGCCTTGAGTATCTGCTGCAGAGGACTGACGGAGCTGAGCCAGAGGAAGAACACACTGAATAAAATAATCAGCTCTGCTAACATGAGGTAGCAGAGACTGACTGAGCACATACTGTATCTGATGGAATTTAGGGGTGAGATAGAGAAACACACAAAGTATTTTTTTTCTACAACTGATGCTGTTGAAACCCAGGAGGGACAGGAGACCAGAGGTCGTGAGAACTAAGAGTCTTTAACTTAACTTTGAGGGATCAGCAGTTTAAACTGCAGCTGTTCACCATCATGTAGGATCTTATCCACCGTCCTGTGAAAGCAGAGAGAGAATGTGAGACTTCTGTTAGGTCTGGAACGTAAGGTCTGTCATGATTTGGTCTTATTTAGTTTTGTATTGTATAGTTTAGGCAATGCAAGTTTATTTATGTCACACATTTCAACAACAAGGCAATTCAAAGTGCAAAGAGCATCATGACAGAGGAAAGAAAAGAAACATTAAAATAGAACATTTAAAAATCACTGAAATTATTAAATCTGAAAATATGTTCAAATATAAATAATTCTAATTAAATTAATTTAGGTTTCCATGTTTTAATTTCTCCTGTCCATCCTAGTGTTGCTTGTTTCCCTAGTGTGTTTTTGTATTAATGTTCCCTGGTGTTTGTTTCCCTTGTCTGTTTCCTAGATTAGTCTTTAGTGTTTCCTGTGTTATTTTGTATCCTGGTGTCCCTCTATGTTCTAGTCTGTATTATTGTTACATTCTTTAGTTCTCTGTGATTTGTGTTCATTGATTCATGTTGTAGTTCTTGTTGTGTTTCTTGTCTTGTGTTTATTCCTGCCTCTGTGTGTTTCCCTCCAGTGTGATTACCCTCATTGTCTTCACCTGTGTTATTAGTCTCACCTATGTTTGATTACCCCTGTGTCTATTTAGTCTCTGGGGCTGTTTTTGAAACCGCATACTATACTACTAGTACATACTGATTTGGCCAAAATGCAGTATGCAGTATGAAGTATGTGAACAACTGCGAGATCTGCAGTATGCCAAAAATACCAGGATGTCATACTGATTCGGGAAAATTGTACAGTATGCATCGGACCAGTCTACCTCGCATACTGTTTCCCACAATGCAAAGTGCCAGGTCAGAGATCAAAATGCCGGAGTGCAGCTGTTTGAACTCGTCGGTGGGGTTGACTGAATATCTTGCCACATTATGAACCAATAACAAATATGACATGTTCATATATTTATGAGTATAAATCTCGTAAGTCTTACCACCTCAGATTTTCCTGCTTTGTAGACTGTACAGTGCATGTGCCACAGCTGGACAAGCAGCTGCAATTACAGGGTCCTTGGCTTGCTCTATTACTACAAATTATTCACAGCTGAGTAAAACCAGTTTAACCAGGGCCAAGCATACTGCAAAATAACTGACGACTGGCAGTCATACTACATACTACTGTTGAACTCAGTATGCAGTATACAGTATATACTGCATACTGATTTAGATAGTAGTATGCGGTTTCGAAATCAGCCTCTGTGTTCCTTCCCTCATGTTGTCAGATCATTGTTGTAAGTACAGTGTCTATGTCAGAGTTTCTAGTGTTTAATAATAGCTAAGTTTAATAATAAAGTAATAAGGACTATTTCACCAGCAAGAAGGCACAGGGGAAAGTTTTTTTAGATGCGCTTTTTGTAGTCCATTTTCAGAACGTTGTAGTTTCACCACGGCAGACCCACGTCATTAACCTTTGTTGGCCCGTCACATTTAATTACGTCGTCTAATGGAAATGTGGTCGGATTGTCAGAGCAATGAGATCGCCTTTATGAATTCTCCTAACATCTTTCTTTAACCTCATGATGTTTTCCCTGGGGTTAAGGTAAAGTGGATAGTGAAAGGGGATAGGAGGGACAATTCAGATGCACCTTCAGATTCATACATTGCTCTGATGTGTTCAGTGGCTGAAGGTCGTCTGTGCAGCTGCTTTGTGGTTATCAGTGTGACACTTCTGCATTGTGCTACATGAGCCTCTGTTCCCCTCACAGAGCTGCTTGGTGGTTTAGTAAGCTACTCTGATTACCTGATGGGGTCCAGGTGAGTTCATCGCCATGTGCCCAGAGGCTGCAACACCTGAACTGGGAACACCTCTCCCACTATCACCTCTACCAGTCTGAGTTTGGATTGGATGGTCTGTTTCCCCATATTTGCCACAATGCAATTTTTCCTCTTCCTTATTTTCAAACACTACAAGTGTTTCATTCATCCATCAATTGTCTTCGTCTTATCTGAGGTCGGGTTGCGGTGGCAGCAGGCGATTGAGTCAACCCAGACTTCCCTCTCCCCAGCAATGTTCTCCCGCTCCTCCTGGGGGATCCCGAGGCGTTCCCAGGCCAGACTGGATAAATAAATCGAGAGTTTTGCCAGTCGCATTACTGCAAACGCTGAGCCAATCCACCTGTCAATCTCACGCTCCATCTTACCCTCACCGTGAACAAGAATCCAAGACAAGACTTAAACTCCTTCACTTCTGTTAGTATGTATTTTCATGGATTCATTCATCTTGATAATTTTGTAGATATATCTTTAAATTGTGTCAACCATCGAAGAGTAATTTTTCTTATAGGTTTGTGAAGCTGTAATACATATGTGTAAGAGACTTCATAGCAGCAGAGTTATATTTGGATTGAAGTGTCTGTTGTGAGCTGATTGTCTGATATTTAAGAGTCAAGGCGATGTCTTCTTTCTAGCATTTTAGAGATGAACCGAAGCAGCCAGGAATTTGTGGGCTGTACCTTCTAGTAGAATATAAGCAACACTGTGAAGATGAAGACTTTGCCACTTTGTCAATGATTGCCAGCGATTGTGAGATCTTGGTCAGCATGGGTCAGCGATGGTCCGCACTTTGTCAGCCATGTGTGTTGTGTTTCTGTGTTGTCTGACCATGGCTGAATAAATCTAAGATGATCCACAGTTTGTTTCACGGTTTCATCATTGTTCATCTACTATAGAAACAACCCCCACCTAACAACTTCACAAGACTTTCATACAGTACATGGAAACTTCAGTGTTGAAGTCAGACTGCAACAAGCTTTTGTTCTCTGAAGTGATTTTCAGTCACAGGCGAGCTAAAATGTAAATCCAGTTTCTCTCATTTCATTCCCTGATCCATTTGTAATGTCTGCAGCTCTCACATAATGTTCTCCTTCTGCAGGTACATCAAGTTATTTCCTCATTTCCATCCAAAGCCACCATCTGGTCAACGGGCTGTAGCTGGCGCATAACGCTCTTTATTTTCATTTGACAGAGCTGGGAACTTATTTCTACAGATGGAGAGAAAATCAGATTTCAGCAGAACCCGGTCCTGTGTGACGTTGATGTATTACTTTGGTCCAGTGACTCCCATCCACATCCCATAATAACATTTAGATTCCAACACCTGCAGAGTGGAGGAACGATCTCAGATGTGATAGCAGAACAGTGAGACCGATACAGACTGTTGTTGCTACCTTGTTTTTTGGTGTGCTGGGGAGAGGGAGCTCATTACAGAAGACAAAAACAGAACCAACAAGCTAATAAGGAAGGCCAGCTCCATTATTGGGACTGAAATAGAAACTCTCCAGTCACAGAGTCAACAGTGCTTCAATACTAAAGACCACTCTGAGAAATCCTGCACACCCACTCCACACCCTGGACGGGATTCAACAGAGCACGTTAAGTCCCTTTACAGGAAGTCCTTTCTCTAAACTGCCATCAGACGTTTTAATGGAGAATCATGCACAATGAATACACCTGTATGCAGGTACTCGTATTTATAAATACACTTGAACATATTTCTAACACTGGTTACTTTTGCACACTAATCACATTTCTTTTATTTATGATTCCTGAATCTCAAAAACAGAGCATTTTTGATGTCTTGTTTTTATGAGTAAATAGTATTTGTTCAGTTTTTATGTCTTGGCTGTGATCGCAGCTGCTGTGTCGGTGTCATTTCCTGCAAAGCATTTATAAAGTGTATCTATCCATTATGTGAAGTGAAGAGAAACCTTCATGCTTCTCAGCTCTATAATGACTTTACACTCTTGTTAAAGCGTGGACTCAAACTGACCTCTCAGTGTGCTGAGTGTTGAAGGCGTTGATCACATTAAAATGTGCAGCCAACACTCCACACACACACACACACACACACACACACACACACACACACACACACACACACACACACACAATAACTCATTGGATGAACTCAATTCAATTGTGGGCAGGATTTCCATCCAACAAATATATGTAGCCCCAACTCAAAATTAGTACATCCACGCAATACAATAAAAATGAGTTAGTCCAACTCATTTTTAGCAAATAAAGCCAAAATGAAATTATTGCAATAACTAAGCGAAATTGATTTACATTTGTCCAACTCATTTTTAACAAATACAGCTAAGATGAAATTATTTTGGTTACTAAGCGGAATTGATTTATATTTGCCCAACTCAAACCAATTGATTGGAAATTAAGCAAGCTAAAAATCACCCTTAGATTGATCCCATAAAAAACACACCAGACAAAACCTGGTTGGTATTTTTAATGTAACAACAATAAAAATACAATACAACAATCTTGAATACAATACACCAAGATGTCAAATTTAATTGAAAACACAAACCAAAATGTTGATTTTACGTGAAAATCAAACACCAAAATGTCAATTTTACTTTACGAGAAATGGTTCTCCCATAACAGCTCTAACTGGCGTAAAATGAACACCCAGCTATCCTATTTCCCCCAGCGCCACAAAGACACAAAACCAGAGGAAACTGCAAAAACACATTTGATTCCTGCATAAGTGTAGTGTAGCCATTAGCCTAAATCTACTAGAATTAAAGAAAAAATATGGCAAATACAAAATTCCCATGGCTCACATTTGGCTTCAAACAAAAAATAAATAAGAAAAACTTAACATTCACAGACCAGGAATCTGATTTTAATAGGATGCTAGTAGCAAATATCCTTTGAATGTAACTAAGTAAATATAAAACATGAAAACAGTACTAGCCATTCAAAAAAAAAAAAAACTTCCAAGATGTCGAACCGAGTGTTCAATCCATTTCATCCTGAGTTGAGTGATGAAATTAGACAGGGAGGAGAGAAATGGATGCGAGAAGTGTGGAGGGTAGAATCACACTCGGAGTTAGGATGGGGAGGTAAAGTGGGCAAACTTTGTCCATCCAATCTTAAACCCCCCTCAGTGTTCATTAGGGAGGAGTAAATACATAACCTCTCTCCACTCCCCATGGCTGCATATCATATGTTGATCATGTTATTCAAACAGTTCAGTAAACAACAGCCCCTTGCCGGCTTCTGTGCAACTTAGTCAATTCTGAGTCCAATTCTCAATTTCAAAACATCAAGGAAAACAGCCTCGTAGGTCATAGATTGTCTTTGAATAGGCTGAAAATGAAGGCAAAAACGAAATAACCAAAAATAAAGATCCGATAATGAACTTTGTCAACAAGTGTTCACCTCTCATGCAAACAACTTGATTGTCAGCTGTTGTATCTTTGTATTCAGCTTGTGCCCATCCAGGTTCATTAGGATCTTCTGGAAAAACTCAAAGGTGTACTTGAGGTTGTCTGGAAAGCTTAGATCAAGGGCATAAATGAGCCCAAACATCATTATGACCCCCATGATGACGCTGTCCACATTGCTCAGGACTTTGATGCCTTCGATAACAACTCCTCTGGCTGCCTATCGCCATCTCGACAGATTATGTATATCCCCATGACTGTGAGGGCAATGTCCCTTTCTGCATCCTCAGTGGCGGAGGCCTGACCAACAACACAACACAAACACAGAACACTTGTGTTAAGTAAAATGCTGAACACCACAAGCAGAAAATGAATTGTTTTGTGGCATGCGTCTGTAATGTGTTTCATATGAATTTGCATTGTTTTCTTAATGCTGCACGTGTTGTCAAATCGATCATTTATGTATCTCATGAGTTAAACATGAGTGGAAAGTGAAAAAAAAATTATAATAATATTATATAATATTTGAAATTGGGCCAGTAAATAACTTCAGCAACAGCCATGAACATAGTGCAATTTCTGCAACATGATCCTTTAGGCAACCACATCCCTATAGAGATGGACCTGTAGGATGCTTCTTTGTTTGACCAGAAATAGCTGTTTTACTCCACAGGGCCTCAGCCTATTTGTCACTGCCAGCTTAGGAGATCTACTGGACCAAATCCAAAACTTCTTGCACCTACCAGTGATTTCAAACTTAAAATATTAAAATTCAAACAGCCCTATTGTTTCAAAAATGCCAGTTATTCTATAAGTTGTAGTGTGTTTAGCTCAAAGGACCACCGTATAAATAAGAATGGGTAACACTATGCCATGCTACTGTGTAACATGAACTATTAACTTACCAGATATTCCTTGAAGAAAGTGTCTGGATCTTCATTGAGGTAGATAACAAGGCTTCTCAGGATGCACTCCCTCCTAATGTCGATGTCGTCACACTAAAGCAGGGGTGAAAATTCAAAACAGAATTTAGCTAAATATTGGTGCAACAGTGGCACAGGGAGGGGAGCAAGTTGACTAGGGGGTGTAAAAAAACTAGATAAAACTTACACGCCTGCTGAAGACTAGAGTATTGTATCTTTAACGCATTTCTGAGCAGGGCACATAACCCTAAATTCCCCAAACGAGCTTGTAGTTGCCTTGCACACCAACGAAGTGGGTGAATGAAAGGGAAACACTGTAAAATATTTTGGAAAAAGCTCAGGCCATTTACCATATATAAAACTGTTATATGCATTTCTACTTACCAAATCTATTTTTGCCAGAACTTCTTTGATTTTTTGCCCCTTCACTCCTCCTTTGCTCTTGAAGATCTGCATCAGCTTGTGTGAAAAGTGGTCCAGTGGTGACATAAACTTTGACTGCAGTGGCTTTATAGTGATCCGCAAGAACTCCATATTAACCTGAAAAATAAAAACAAATAATTTAGAAAAATTTAAATTGCCATTGTCCTACAGTTATTCATCAAGAGGAACAAATATTAATACGTAAAACTACAAGTTAACTTACTTCACTTTGCTGGAACAGGGCAGGCTATCTGTTTTTGAATTCCTCTATCATGGGCCTCTGCTCAACGACCTCTCGTCGTCTGTGAGAGAAGGTTTTTTCCATTTTTGCTTTTATCACCACTTCATTGTCACGCTTTTTTATTTCTGACAACAAAGTAATTCTCTCGCTTTCCAAGCTTTCTGTGGTTTCATCTTTCGGGTGCAGCGGTATGTAGTGAACTTCAGCCTTTCTAGCTTTCTTGATGTTGGCTGCAGCTTTGCCTTGGCCTTCACATTTGTGCTTTAAGGAGTTCACACGGATTTCAGGATGTCCGAGTCACCCCAGCTTTGTTCGATAGTTTTGCATTTTATACTTCAGTGACTGTTTCCATCCCCAAAATCCTGTCTTGGATCCCAGCTGCCCCAAACAAGGATGAGCTCTCGTCAATGCTGCTGCTACCTCTTCACACTGATAGTCTTTTGGATATTTTGTGTATTTCAACATTTCTTGGGCTAGCCCATCAAGAATGACTCCATTTAACTTTGGGCCAGGGTTAAAGTGTGTTCCATTTGTCTCAAACTCTCTATTCTTGTCTTGTAGCTCAAACTCTGCATCGTAGGTGAATTTGGGTACCACAAACACCTTGGGCCAGGAAGACAACTTTGATGGCTGAGTTTCTGGAGATGAATGTGGGGTGGATGTGAACAGTGTATCATCACTGCAGGATGAGTCTATAGACGAAGCAGTAGTTCCAGGATCTGGGCAAGTGGTACTTGAGTGCTCACCAGATGAGTCTACTGTATACAGAGTGATGAAAAAACAGGAATGTATACTACTTTCAGCATGCTTTTGTTTTTAATTTCAGACACTGAAGTTAAGTTCATATACCCGTTAAAGTCAGTATCCATATATTGCAACCTGAAGTCCTCTTTGAGTTGAAAGAATGTCTTAACTAACGAATGTAGTTCCTCCACTGCTGATGAAATTCCAGAATCAAGGGTCAGTTTTCTTGAGTCAGACTCGTCACCAAAGATGATCCGCAGAACAGCTGGGCTCGCCATGCTGGAACACCTTTAATCTAATCTTGAGCAGACACAAAGAAAAAGAAGGAGAGGAAAGCAATACATTAGAGTTATGTTTAAGATTAAAATAAAAAAATGTTTTGAGATTGTGCAAAAGCCTGGCATCTAGAGCTCAGACCATTTAGGTTTAACAATGACACTAACCTTTAACACTGCCACATCCATAATCCTGAAATAGAGAATAAAGAGAATTAGCATATATCACATCGAAAGGATGACAATGATAGAGATCAGCTTGTACCAGCATTAAACACGTAACCTATTACTTACAATCACTAGGAGGCTGCCACAAGAAGCTTGGAAAAGTTGATCAAACTGCAAAAGATGAGAACACATTAAGTTGTGAGTGCAAATACCAGAATACCCAGAAATGCAGACAAGTCGAAATTGAATTAAAGCTCTGACCAATGAAAAGAGATAAAATTTGAACATTTACAATGGACTAGCAATTATTTTACAAACAAATAAGCTTCAATAACTAAGATCAAGTCATGAAATTATTTTAAATTCTGTCATTTTATTAAAATATCAAACACAAAGGAACAACATTAACCTTCCTGCATGTATTCACTGACAATCTGTAACCTAGAATGTACATTTACTGCTTAACCAACAGCTTTACTGAAGGAGAGAGGGTGTAAAAGAGGCAGAGACCGCGGGAGATGATGGAGTTAAACAAGGCAAGCACAACACCAACTGTATCTGACAAGTGTTTGAGTGTAAAAGAAAACCCCTTTAATACTCAATATAAACATAAATACATTTAGATGTTTTCCAATTTTATAAATGTTTAATGGTACCAGTGAAGTTGCCTATTTCTTCTCAAAACTATTACCAACTTTTTTTTTGGTTTAATGATTAAGACATATACCTGTAGTGTATGTATGTAATGTAAATAAAGTGTCAGAGTACATAAAAAAGACATTCTAATAACTGTGAGCTTTGTAGGCTTTGTATTAGCATGGCACTGGCACTAAATCAGAACTTTTAAATAATCACTCATAGCATTTTTTTTCCTTAAATATGTTATTGCCATTACTGCTTTAACAATGCAAGTGTCCCTGTTGTAGTAATATAAATGTTTATCTTATTATCTTGGTTTCAAAAAAATACTTAAAATGTATTAGACTGGCTGATGCAAATTAATGTATAATACATTTTATACTTAAATCATACACTGGAATATAAACAGAAAAGAGACTTCTGCAGGAGCAGGAGGAGGATTAACGATCAGCTGCATCAGCTGAGTAATGTGCGCGAGTGAATGCACAGGCGCTGCACGGCACTGATCAGCATTACAATCTCCCCAAAACTGATCAGGATGAAGTTTGAAGTAAATATACACACAGAGTGGCAGATGGTACTGCTGCTGACTTCATATATGAATTTAAACGCGGAAAAAGTGATGAAGACTAAAGTTTTATTCACCGAAACTCACAGGATATTTCCGTTATGACGTGCATCATAACATCAGTAAAACATACAGTTAGATGATTACACATGTCTGTAAACACTGGTAAATCATATTAAGCGCAGCCTGTCTTCTGCCCTCTGCGTTGGTGCAGCAGGTTGGCACGACGCAGTGAAAATGTTAAATAAATCATTTTAGAAATTCGGGAGGCTTCGCCACCTATAATATATTGGTAAGGGAAACACTGCTATTGAACAGGTTTAAAATACACGCACAACAAAGAGTTAGATAAATATTCTTGGTTCACCGTCCAGCTCTCAGGGGAAAGTAATCCGCTGGTCGGTATGACCGCAGAGACACCGCGGTGTCCGGGCAGACAACAGACCACAATCTTCCCCGCTCATGCTCCTCACGCCTATCTTAAGTAAAATAATAAGTGAGGGCAAGTTCATTCGCCTCACAATTCTTTTGCATTTCTCAATTGCAGTTTTGCGACTGCTATGTTCATGTCTGGACTATTATGCTAGCTAGTGGCCATGTTGGAAGTTACCAAGCTAGCCTGCAAACTCGGACTTTCAAAGTAAAGTTCGCCCCCATCAACATTGCACAAATTTTGGTAAACAGCACTGAATACACCAGCGGTACAGTCTAAAGTACTACAGCTCAAAAAAATGAATACTTACCAAAGACCGAATTTCAACCTGCAGACGGTTTCCCACTGATATGGTCCACTCCAGCCAGAAGACGTTATGCTAATGAGTTATGCCCGCGAAGATGGTATCGCACATGCGCAAAGGGCGGCTCCACATTCGAACTCATTTATTTTGTGTTGATCAACATCAAATCAATCCCATAGGGTAAATTATCATACATTTTATGTTTCACTGATTAAATATATATGTGTATATTTTCAAACTAGATATTTTTAAATAAATCCAACAATACTTAAGTGTGTCACATCTAAGAAGGGCTTGAATCAGTTTTATGAGTGTACTTGTTTATGCTAACTCGTGGGGACTCCTGCTAGGAGGTGAAAGGTGGGGGTAACATTTTCTAAATGTTATCATGGCTTTGTTTTAACTCCAAAAAATCTAAAAGGTATTCAAGTATCAATCTTAATTTTTTTCTGGTTTTTCTATTCCGGTGAGGACAAACCCATTGTGTCTTACTACAAACCACCACCAGGGGTCACTGTTTCACATTTGTCAAAAGAACAAAAAATGTAATATATTTACAGGCTTGTTTAAGCAAGGCAATACAAGGAAAGTTTAGAGTCAAGAAATAGCTTTAAAATGTCTGTATTACATGGATCAGTCAGCAGTTTTTATTTTGCTTTCTTGTTAAACATTTACTGCACTGTAAATACAAAACTGAAGAGCTGTATTCCAAAGTCACTGTACTTAAAAATGACAGTATGAACAAAAATGCAGCCTTTCAGCCTTTAAACTATTGTAAATGCCTTTAAGTATTTTATAACTGCATTGTATTATAAAACAAATATACATGTACATTACACTTTTGAGTGTTAAGATTTCAAATTAAACTTGAGACTTGAAATAATGTAGCACTACTGCACTTTAAACATGCTGCAATATGGTTACTCTGTGCAATAACTCTTATTCCTGTACTTTTTGTATATATTGTGTGCTGCTGTATGTTGCCTAACCTGCTGTTTTAATATATTTGTATTTTATCTTATTTTTATCTCATAGATTGCTTCTGGGCTGTTTGTCACCAACCAAATTTCGTTGTATCGCATACAATGACAATAAAGTGTCTTATCTTATCTTAAAGAAATGTACAAAAACTGTACACTGAGTGTGGTAAGTTCAAAGACCTGCAAGCTGCAACACAACATTATTACACATCATTATTGATATGCAAAAACATTAGTTCCAAAGATGAACACTCAAAAAACAAGCCATGCAACACATACATGCTTAATGAGATTTCAAAATACATTTTGTTGGAGATATATTCAAATACAGTATTTACATTTGTTTTAAATGTATAACGGTTCACAAACTTTATAGCTCTCCATACTATTATTTCAATAGTACAAAACTCTTAAGATGGGTGAACTGTATATAGAATTATATAGCTAACTTCAAGCCAAAAAAATCAAACATTTGCTTTGCACAGCTTACAAAAATGAACTGTCAGTTTAGGAATTCTAGCTAGACAAAATACGCTGTTGAAAACATCCCTTTGGGCTCTGGGAAATAATTCCCAATATTTTTTGGCACTTAACAACAAATATCAACTGATTATAGTTTATGATCAGTAAATCTGTTGATCGTTTTTTACAATCTATAAACAGAGACATAGAGACTAAGACACATAGACTACAGCAACTTACTATATTTAGGTAAACTCAGCTGCTCTTGTGCAGACAAAAGGAAAATACAGTAAACAGGCGAGACTTTCAACTCCTGAAATTGTTCACAAATGTGTTTTCTCATTCTCGCTTTTAAGTGCTAGTGTTTTTTTTGCACATTAAACATTTCGGAAACTATCGACTCCCCTTTAATAATATCAGTCTTCTTGCACTCCAGACACTGAGATTAGTCCTGGTGTTGAGGTAGTCCATGCCTAAATGTCAAGGCTTGCCTTTGTTTTACTGTCTTTAAACACCCCCCTTCAAGTCTCTATTTTTCATGGGATTCTTTTGAGCTCCCCAAAGAACTACAAGTAGTCCTTGTGCGTTTTCTTCATGTGAAGCCATGATTGCAGGTTACAAGGAAATAGTTTGTACATCTCAAGGCTTACCTTTGTTTCAGGGAATCCCGCTTTTGAGCGTCAATGCGATTTTTCACATAGAATTTAACTGCCTCCCAACTCCTGTTCTGAAGGGCTGTGGATGAAGTCTGTATGCACTGAAGACACTGGGCTTTAACCTTTCCTGTCATGATGAAGTCCATGAGCGTCTTCTCAACAACATTTCTTCTTCCGACCACTTTTTTCTCTTGGTTTGCGATGAACCTGAAAAAACAAGACAGTTAATAACTTCAAAAAGAAAGTCTGCATGCAGTGTAACATGATCCCATTGGGCAAGATCCTGACTAAAAACATGTTAGCAATGTGAATTTGAGAAATAAAAATAGTATTTAAACATTTTATTTTCAAGTAATCAGCAGTAAACTCCTTTTAGTGAACATTCTTACAAAATCTCTGGGTTGATCTATCAGGTTAATAATCAGCTTCACGTGACTCAGCATGATCTCTTTTGTTTGATTTCGTGAAGACAGGTAACCCAAGATACCTCGCTTTATGGTATAGGCCCCAGGGGTGTTATTAATAAAGCAAGGGTTGCTTACATTCTGAGTGTGTTAACCATAAGTTGTACTAACTTACCTCTCTTACTTTGACATTTTGCAGACACTTCCCCAGCCAGTGGCATCTCGTCACCTGAAACCAAAGAAAAAGACTCTAAATGGATGGGCTTTTCTGTGGTACCCTATGGTAGAAGGGCAAGATGATGCATTAAGGAGAGTGATTAGAGAGAAAAAATATAGAAGAAAAGTTAAATGCATTCAATTTAAGCAGGGGTGAAGTGACAAATTAAATTACTTGTGTATAATTGAGTAATTATTGTGTCCCTGTCCTATTTCTGAGGAGTTTTTAAAATCAGTAATTTTACTTTTTAGTGAAGTTTATTTTGAGAGAAGTATTGTACTTTTCTACAACTTAAACAGCATCAAATAAAAAGGCAAAAACGAGATCAAAGGAAGAGGAGGTGGAGGAGGAGACAGATCGACGAGTCAGACCAAACTGAGATCAAAAGGACATAAATGAACTGTTATCTGGATATACTTCAGGGCCCAACAAAGCCAGTTATACTGTACCGTCTAACATTAAGGAAAACTATATACTCTATACAACCACCTTTCATCTACACCTCTATGGTCTCACCATTGGAAGATTTCACATGATTTGGATATCTGTAATATTTTAGATATGTCAATAAGATATTAGTTTGAAGACAAATAATCATCCACTTCGCCTTTTTTTCAATGTAGCTATTTTGATGGCTTGTTTACATACATTCTCTATGCACTGCATACACGTACATAAACGGCTCTATGAGCTGTGTCTGAGGCTCTATGAGCTGTACTGTGTCTGAGGCTCTGTGAGCTGTGTCTGAGGCTCTATGAGCTGTACTGTGTCTGAGGCTCTATGAGCTGTGTCTGAGGCTCTATGAGCTGTGTCTGAGGCTCTATGAGCTGTGTCTGAGGCTCTATCAGCTGTACTGTGTCTGTGGCTCTATGAGCTGTGTCTGTGGCTCTATGAGCTGTGTCTGTGGCTCTATGAGCTGTGTCTGAGCTGTGTCTGTGGCTCTATGAGCTGTGTCTGTGGCTCTATGAGCTGTGTCTGAGGCTCTATGAGCTGTACTGAGTCTGTGGCTCTATGAGCTGTACTGTGTCTGTGGCTCTATGAGCTGTGTCTGTGGCTCTATGAGCTGTGTCTGTGGCTCTATGAGCTGTACTGTGTCTGTGGCTCTATGAACTGTGTCTGAGGCTCTATGAGCTGTACTGTGTCTGTGGCTGTATGAGCTGTGTCTGTGGCTCTATGAGCTGTGTCTGAGGCTCTATGAGCTGTACTGTGTCTATGGCTCTATGAGCTGTGTCTGTGGCTCTATGAGCTGTGTCTGTGGCTCTATGAGCTGTGTCTGTGGGTCTATGAGCTGTGTCTGAGGCTCTATGAGCTGTACTGTGTCTATGGCTCTATGAGCTGTGTCTATGGCTCTATGAGCTGTGTCTGTGGCTCTGTGAGCTGTGTCTGAGGCAGTGGGCGTGCACTGTAGCTGTTCCCACTCAACGTTCTTGAAGCCAATATACGCCGCTTAAGGGCGCTTCCATCTTGCAATTTTGACGTCATTTGGAACCAGAGTCTGCGCAGTAGGGTCTGGGGGCAGGAGCCCTGGTAACACGCCCTGCCCACTTAGCGTACTGCCCTGATGACTTACGCAGCCCAGCTACGCCGAAAGCACTCTGCCGGTCTATGATGTGTAAGTACAACAAACCGCCGTATTCAAAGTCCAATATTTAAACACTGTGTTTTAAAAAATCCAGTTGTTTTGATCATTATTGAAAATACGTGGGCTGCTGGGTCCTCTGTTTTTAACGAAATCGTTCTATATTTAAGCTATATTTAAGCTAGGTTAGCACCACAGACCGTAGGCTAAAGGTGGTAAGATATGTTTTTTTTGTTAGAAACTGATAGTCTGCAATGTGAGTCATGTCTGTTGGTCGCTAAATTATTATTAAAATAATTTAGCAGTTAAGTTTATAGCTCACATTTGAAAAGGCTTTGAACTGACATTCATTTCTTCTTGACAACAGCAGCTAAGACAACAGCAAAGCTAACAGATGAGCTCAGCTGGTCTCGTCTGAGATAAATGGCCTTCAAACTTATTTAATATTAAACATTTAAAGCCAATAAGCATAGCAAGATACGTATGAGATTCCATTTCAATTTATTCAATCACAGACTTGTCAAACAGTCTGGCATTTCGTGCTGCTGTTTTCAAGAGTTAACTGAAGAGAAGAAGACCATCGAGAGAGGACAGGAAACGCTCGGGACGAGTCCTCCGTTGTCAGGTGTTGCTGATGGATCTGAATCTGAAGGCATCTTCTGTAATTAAGAAAAACAATCACAGAGTTAAATGTAAAGTATAATGAATTTTACTGTGATGTTTATGCCTCAGACCTGAAATCAGATCTGTCCTCAGGTTCTGCTAAACTTCAGGTTCTAAAGTTTGTTTTTATGACAGGATAACTATTTATGAGGAAAAACAAAATATATAATAAGACATGATGAATCCAATAATATGATCAGCTTTATGAATTTATGTTTTAAGACAAAAGTGTTCCTGCCACTTTCTATTGAAGATTATTGTAAACTGTCATCACATGGGCCAGCCTGATAAATTAAACTAATGTTAAATATTCTCATATAACCAGACAGCCAATTTGTGTGCAGAACCTCACCGGAGCTGGAATCAGAGTCTGGACTGCTGTTTCCTTTGGGCATTGATTTCCTTGAAGACAGAAAGAAGAACAATTTAAACATGAACTTCTTGCAGAACCATAGAGGTTGTTAAAATCTTCTGCTAGTCTTCCTTACATTTTAGGAAGGATTATAAATTGTTACTAAAATTACTTTGATGCCGATAGCGGTTACAATAACACGGTCCAATCATATGAGAGATCATTTTACCTTTGAGTCCTATGTGAAGGCGTTCTCTTCAGAATCAGCACTGCAAAGACAAGATGATGGCGTCCACCTTCACAACCTGCTGCTTCAGTCTGGCTGCATCATGGTTACCTACAGGAACACCACAGAAATACAATCAAAGTACTTCACTGTATTTATCAGAGGAAGTACTGTATGCAAAGTAGAATTTTTTTAGCTGGAATTCCTCAAAAAGATTTGAGACTGCTTTGTTATTTGAGAGCACAGATTGTTTCTTTTCCCTTCTCTCTGTTTGCCTGTACATGACCTTTTAGTGCTGTAAAAGATGCTACAGTAAATCCTGGATCAGCTGTGCGGATGGTGTGACTGTGTGGTAAAGCTTTGTTAAAGTTGTCACGCACATGCTCATATGCCTTTGGAGAGTAAAATTATAAAATATAAAATAGTATTTTATTGGTGAGGTGTCCCAATCAAAGCGTCCTACAGAGTAGCAGCAGCTTTAGAGGGAGGAGACGAGCGCATTATGGAGAGGAGCGCACCAGAGGGGGCGAGCTGGGGGAGAGACGAGGGACCAGAGAAAAAGGAAATCCCTGTTTAAAATATAATGTTGGTGAAAAGAGGAAAATAGGACGACATAATTGTCAGTGTTGAAATTCTTTTGAATACAGAGGCTGTGAATGTTCAGTTTTCTTTGGCTATAAAAAGGCAACAACAGCCTGTAGTTTAATCATGGTGTTTCTCTTCGTTAACCATTATTGAAGCAAAATCAAAAATAAATGCATGACATTTAAAACATATTAACATGTGGGGAAAAACGTGATCTTTATGTCTTCTTTTATTGTGCCTATGTCTCCTCCTAACTACAATAACAGCAGCATGTTGTGTGTAACACTGGTCTCCTGCATTAACACCTTCTTTTCAAAGGTGTTAAATACAGACACAGTCACAATCACCGCAATGTTTGTCAGGTTTTGTCAATTTTTAGAACAATTTTTCAATGAGCGTCATTACATTTACAATATGATCAACTTGTGACTGTTGAATTGGTGTGTGGAAGACAATGCAGAATATTTATCAGTTTAAGCAGCATGATGCTCGGTTAATATTACATTACACCACCGCCGGTTGTTGATGTTTGTGTTCATGTTTCGGTTAGTCTCTTAAATAAGTAACAATTATATTAAATCAGATCTTACCTTTAGTTTTATCTGGATACATAGAGAAATATTCTACCCTCGTATATAGTACTTTGAATTTCAGCCTGCAAGGTGTATAGCCCACTTACCACTCAGGCTGTAAACATGTACACATTAGTAATGATGCAGGCCAGATTACAATTATGTGACTTTGTTTTTGTCCTAGATACTTTTTTAAGACTTTACCAGACATATTTATTTTTGCTGTAAAATAACTGTACAGTCAATGAACCGCATCTATGAGCGGATTTTATATTACGATTCTTGGTTTTAAATACAATTTCAATCACAATAACGATATAACAATATCAAGAAACATAACATGTCAGCTATTAGGTTTGCTCATTTAATAAAATAAAATAAAAAGATAAATCCTGCCGGATAAGTAACCTAGCTTTACAACATTTCAGCTAACCTTAGACTGCTTATGTGTTAGCTAGCTAGATAACAACTTTAACCAATGACACATAAATCACTTTTTTACTTACCGAAAAAACTGCAAAGATCCCTTAGCTCCCACAGGTCGGTTAGAACAGTTTACTGCAGAACAACTCATTTTGCCAGCTCCAAAAAGACAAAAAAACTGAACGGAAAAATTCAATGGCGTCTCGGCTTTCCTTCACTACGTAACTTTTGCTATTCACAAAGAGAGCTACGCAAGATCGGCGGCTGTCAATCATCGTCAAATATGAGGTAAAATCCCGTTTTTCAACCTCAAATAACTTATTTAAAACAAACTTCACAGAAAAATGAGCACTTGTACATAATGTAGGGTGATAATAACTAATGATCACAGCAGAGTTTAGGTTTGGAAAAAAATTATGTGACGAGTATTTTAGCTTTACAGTTTGACCCACATCCCGTCTGTTATCATTGAGGAGGCGGGGTTTATGACCTATTCTGCAGCCAGTCAGTAGGGGGAGCTCTAAAAATAAAAGCTTCACTAGACCGGGGACCTTGTCCCGTCCATTATTTTTACAGTAAATGGTCTGAGGTTCTATGAGCTGTGTGTGGCGCCATGAACATATATGTTGCTCAGCATTAATGGAGCCTTTTCAAATGTGCATGTTACCCATGTGTACTTATGACCCACATAACATTATAAATACTGGCTTTGGAAATTAGCATTGTTAACCAACCAGATTGTCCCTCCCCTCTTAGGACAAGGCAAAGTCCAGAATTTCGAAACACAGAGTCAAATTTTCACTCATCAAACTTCAGTTTTTCATTTCTCCCCAGTCCATCTTGAACAACCTTGGGCCCAGAGGAGGCCGCAATGCTGGAACTGGTGGTTTATATACCGTTTCCTCTTTAGAGTTCCAGCTAGCATTTGTAAATGTTGTGTTAAGTATGTTCACCCTTAGTTTTTGATACAGGACCATTCAAGGGCCTGAAGATCACAACTACAAATATTGTTTTTTGGCCTCATTCCCTTTGTACAGAAATTTCTTCAGCTTCTCTGAATCTTTTAATGATGAGATGTACTGTAGGCAATAAATACCGCTTCAGTCTTACAATTTTATGTCAAGAAACATTCTTAAAGTGTTGCATTATTTTCTAGCACAGTCATAATTAATTGTTAATTGTTATTTGTTCCACAAGGGGGTTTATTATAGCATTTCAATACTTCTACAGTTTTTTGTTGCAATAGTCCCAAGTCCCAACATGGACAATATTCCAAAATCAATGGCATTTCAAAGTTTTTACTTTTAATATGTTTTATTTGTGTTAAACATGGTGGTTCTTCCCTTGATGGGTTTTATGCTTTAAAATACTAATTTGACTGAATGTATTGAATTTATTTTACTTTATTTTAAAATATGTTAAGATGAAGGAAACAGGAAGTAGGAAGTAGTAGTGCAGGGACTGTAACAGAGAAAAAGCATGGCTGTATCTGGATACATTTCCTTGTTGAATCCAAAGTAATCCCTTGTGTGAATCCCTCAGAAAGCAATAGCTGTAAGTGTTACATATTGCTGAGTTTTATTAGTTTGTATTGATTAAAGTAAGACGTTTTTTAAGCTTAGAATATTGCTTCACTGTCAAATTTTAACCTGCTGCTCATCTGATTTTTCATTTATTTTACTGCCATTGATAAACATAACAAACATAACTGTTGAACAACTGACATTTTGGTGTTAATGTAATGCTCTTTGAATTCTACCTATTACTGTCCTATATTAGTCTATTATTTGCATTACTTAATTTCAATGTTTAAATTTTACATAGTGTACAAACTTTCTGGAAATAGGGTTATCGTAAAAATGTTAAATACTACAACTACTACCAATAATAATAATAATTTCACAACATAACTATCATAATGATAATCATTATAATTAAACATTAAACAATTAAAGTTAAACAATTAAAGTTAAACAAAGTGTTGTATTGAAAAACAATCAGTTAAAAATGAAGAGAATAAAACTAACAAAAATATTGATATGTCTAACAAACTTATTAGAGCAAAAGTTTACAACATATTTTGTTCAACATCTAATATTTCACTAATTTATAAGGGTTAACTTAAAAAAACGAAAATAAATACCTGACTTTTTGAAAATCTTTAATCATGTTAAAATAAATCAAACCTGAAGTTTAATTTGAGAAATTGCAATGTATGGTTAATAAAAGGACAAGCCAGTTTATTTCATCAGTTGTTTAATAGCAGTTTAGAAAATATATTTTATTTTATTTTTTGCAGTAGGAGCAGTATGAGTAGAAGCAGGAGGAGCAGGAGGAGTAGGAGGAGAAGCAGGAGGAGCAGTAGGAGTAGAAGGAGGAAAAGCAGGAGGAGCTGGATGAGGAGCAGTAGAAGGAGGAGGAGCAGGATGAGCTGGAGGAGGAGGATCCATGAAGTGCTGCTCTGATGATCAGCTGCTCATGTTCAAAGGGTGTATTGCATTGAATGAAGTGACAGATTAAGAGGACAGGAGGTGGGTTCATGCTGCTTGAGTAAAGAGTGTGAGGATCAGTTCTTCTCCTCCTGGTATGAACTGTATAATGGAAATATATTTCCAGTGAGAATACAAATAAAGACCAAAACCCCAATCATCTTTGTGAGGTTTTATTCCTACAAGAAGGTTGCAGGAAGGAGAAACTGTACAGAGTGTATCATGATGACCATTTTGCAGAGTAGCTCAAATGATAGACAGAATGAAGTTATCCTCCTCGTCTGGACAGCTAAAGATGAGGAGAGGGGAGAACAAGGATGTGTAACCCCCAATTCACACATACTCTGTGCGCGCCACGTTCCGTCAGCGCCACGGTTTTGCTCCGTCGGACGGCTCGCGCCCATTCACACTGAATCCGTTTCTGGGACATCAGCAGAGCGCACTCATGACACATCACAGGAGAACTACAAGATCCTACGGGAAAAAAGAGAAAAACATGCAAACAACATGTTGCTTTGTCTTTCTGAGGATGCATTGTTGTTAATTCGGTGCCTGTTTGGACGTAATGTTGATAAAGTCAAAGATTGTCCCCTTTGTAATCCTCATGACTGAATCATAAAACAGTTCCAGCTTCTCTTCATACTGAGGTCTCCATACTGCTCTCTCTCCAGTCATCACTACAGATCCATCTCCTCTCTTGTATATCAGAAACAGGTCATGCAGTCGTGGTACTGAGTGTGCAGGCTGACAGGGCTGAACTAAGCAGGTCCTGTGGGCCTCCAACCGCATCATGAGCGAGCAGGGATTGTGACTGCTGGAGCATGAAGCAAAAACAGACTCAGTCCATGAAGGCTGGCTGTACACGCTCAGGACATGAGCGCCGAGTGAACAACAACAGCTCTCACATGCTGTGTTCAGCTGTACAATGTAGTAATTTGCATTCACCATTATTTAGTCAACAACCATTTCATGATGCAAGCTTTGCTTTAGAAGAAGGTCATTTGAAACACATTTTTTAAAACACTTTATATTTGCTAACCCCTCGGCTGTTCATGTCCAAGTATTTAAAATCAGATTATATTTGTGACCTCCTTACTGGCAGGTCTTCTAACATGCACGATCAAACCCCTGCAGATTATCCAAAACACAACAGAGAGACTGGTCTACAACCTCCCTAAAGAGCACATGTCACTCCACCGTTCTTCTACTCAAACTGGATCACAGTTACTGCTCATATCAAATTTAAAACTCTGCTGCTCGCTAACAAAACAGCCACAGAAACATCTCCTCCTTACCTAAACTCTCTGATCCAGGTCTACACTCCCTCCCGCCCACTACGCTCTGCCAATGAAAGGCGTCTGATCCAAACTTCACAACAGGGTCTTAAGTCTCTGACTAGACTCTTCTCCTCTGTCGCCCCCCGGTGGTGGAATGAACTTCCAAACTCCATTCGATCTGCAGAGTCCCTCTGCACCTTTAAGAAAAAGCTAAAGACCCAGCTCTTTATGAACACCTACGGCCTTCATGATGATGATGATGATGATGATGAAGATGGTGGTGATGATGATGATAATGATGGTGATGGTGATGGTGATGGTGATGGTGATGGTGATGATGATGATGATGATGGTGGTGATGATGATGATGGTAATGATGATGATGATGATGATGGTGATGGTGATGGTGATAGTGATGATGATGATGATGATGATGGTGATGATGATGAATATGGTGATGATGATGGTGATGGTGATGGTGATGGTGATGATGGTGATGGTGATGATGATGATGGTGATG
Source organism: Labrus bergylta (assembly GCF_963930695.1). NCBI lineage: Eukaryota > Metazoa > Chordata > Actinopteri > Labriformes > Labridae > Labrus > Labrus bergylta. The sequence continues at coordinate 31,605,107 of NC_089200.1, read as the reverse complement.
GTGATGGTGATGATGATGGTGATGATGACGGTGATGATGATGATGATGATGATGGTGGTGGTGGTGATGATGATGGTGGTGGTGATGATCTGTGGTGCTAACCTAGCTTAAATATAGCTTAAATATAGAACGATTTCGTTAAAAACAGAGGACCCAGCAGCCCACGTATTTTCAATAATGATCAAAACAACTGGATTTTTTAAAACACAGTGTTTAAATATTAGACTTTGAATACGGTGGTTTGTTGTACTTACACATTTCTTCATCGTAGACCGGCAGAGCGCTTTCGGCGTAGCTGGGCTGCGTAAGTCATCAGGGCAGTACGCTAAGTGGGCGGGGCGTGTTACCAGGGCTCCTGACCCCGGACCCTACTGAGCAGACTCTGGCTCCAAATGACGTCAAAATTGCAAGATGGAAGCGCCCCTAAGCGGCGTATTTTGGCTTCAAGAACGTTGAGTGGGAACAGCTACAGTGCGCGCCCACTGATGTTTACTCATTTTAATTTTCATGTTTATATACTTTGCATTTTTTGGTTATGAATTCCGATTATATAGGTGCGTATGAAATTGTTTATTATTCTCTGCCGATTAACATGATTGTCTGACATCTGAATGAGTGACGTAATCTGAAGGTGTGGTAGAATCTTTTAATTTAGCTCAGGTGTGGAGACTGAATGTGAGAGTGGAAGGGCAAACAATTTTTCAACCGCACTGCACCACTATGAATGCACAGTTTCGGAGTCTTTTTGTTTGAAGTAACAGTTAAGGAATGCATTTGCTGCTCTAAATAAATAGCTCATCGTGATCAATATCAGACTGTGCATTGTCTTACTGACCGCTCTTAACATGTGCTTTTTAAATCTTTAACTGATGAAGGGGTTGCATAATTAATTTTGAATAAGTTGCATTGTTAATAATTAATCTTAAAGTGAAATACAAATAAAAAGACTGAAGTGAAATGAACAGACTGAGAAGTTTTTCTCATTTGACAAAACAGTTCTTGATTTAGTTTATGTAGTGGATATAACATGCAGTTAAAAAGCTTAATCACAATATATTGTATCGCAATTTTCAGCATATCGCAACATTTTAAAAATCGCAATAGAATCGTATCATGTCTCGAGTATCAAACTTCTGACACTGAGCTGAGGAAGACCTTTCTGAAAGACGTCCAAACCAACAGATCTCATTGGGTAAGGCTGGTAAAAAAATCTCCTCCAATATCATCCTGAACACCAGTGTCCACCAGGGCGGCACCCTCAGTTTACTCCATATTTCTACTCTGCAGACACAACTACCACCACACCCATCGCTCCAACACTTGGATTCAGTTTGCAGATTACTCCTCAAATGTGGGTCTGTTATGGATAAGTGTAAAGAGCTTTCAGAGAGGAGGTCCAGACATGATCTGCATGGTGCACTGACAACAACCTGAGTCCCAACAGCAGGAAAACCTCATTGTTAGCTTCAGAAAGGAAACAGTTTGACCACTTCAGGAGGAGGTGAATCTGACCGCCAGTCTTTAGATTCTCCGAGTTCATGAATCTGAGGACCTGATCTGGAGCCTGAACACCTGGGTCCTGGTAAGGAGGGCCCAGCAGCTCTTTTTGACATGTTATTGTTTTATGATTCAAAGTCCTGCAGTGAAGCCTCCTCTGATAAGATAAAACTTTATTGATGCTAGAGGATCAATTCAAATGTTTCAGCAGAAGAAAGACAGAGAAGAGTTTAAATAAAAAAAATTAAATTCATCAAATTAAAACAAGAAGGAGATGATGACAGACCTTAAAAAAGAGTGATTCATGTCCAAGTTACAGACTGTGCTGTAAATACACACAGAACCAACAAATAGTTTAATTCATAGAATAATATACCATCTAAGAGAGAACAGAAGATTGGATCAGAATACCAGCTGAACCAGGTAGATGTGATGTTTGTAGACTGACAGTGAGGTGATGATGATGATGATGATGAAGGTGAACCAGGTAGATGTGATGTTTGTAGACTGACAGTGAGGTGATGATGATGATGATGATGAAGGTGAACCAGGTAGATGTGATGTTTGTAGACTGACAGTGAGGTGATGATGATGATGATGAAGGTGACCAGGTAGATGTGATGTTTGTAGACTGACAGTGAGGTGATGATGATGATGATGATGAAGGTGAACCAGGTAGATGTGATGTTTGTAGACTGACAGTGAGGTGATGATGATGATGATGATGAAGGTGAACCAGGTAGATGTGATGTTTGCAGACTGACAGTGAGGTGATGATGAAGGTGAACCAGGTAGATGTGATGTTTGCAGACTGACAGTGAGGTGATGAAGATGATGATGAAGGTGAACCAGGTAGATGTGATGTTTGTAAACTGACAGTGAGGTGATGATGATGATGATGATGATGATAATGATGATGAAGGTGAATCAGCAGCTTCATCTCTTTGTTTTCTCCACAGCTGAAGATCTTTGATTGGATGTGACTTCAGCAGCTGAACTCCATCAGTGTTGTTGTAGTGACAGAGTGCAGCTCTTCCAGCAGGGGGCACTCTGCTATGAATCAGTGTGAGGACACAGAGGAGAGAGTCCCTCCCTCTAAAACCTCTCTGTGTGAGGAACATGAAGCTCTGAGGTGAGGATCTCTAACTGTCCATGACCCTTCTCCATGTCACAGCTCAGCACTCACATCACATCACCTTCATCATCATCATCATCATCATCATCATCACCATCATCATCATCACTCCAGCTTCATCATCATCATCTTCATCACTGTCTCATCTGCTGCTCACAGTAACTAATAATGTTGTTTGTTTGTATCAGGATGCAGGAACAGAGACCAGACTCTCCTGGACCCAGCTGTGTGTCCATGAAGAGTGACCAGTCTAAAGATGTTATTATCGACTTTAAAGATGGACGTCCTGCTGATGGAAGGTGAGATCTGAAAACTGAAGTTTATTTTCTTTGTTTTAAGACTCCTGTTGTGGTCCAGCACTTTATAGAGTCATCAGTAGACAGACAGACAGACAGACACGCAGACAGACAGACACACACACACACACACAGACACACAGACTGACAGGCAAGTGTTTTGTTACCCGTCTCTCTACAACCGGGTAACAAAACACGCCAAGACTGTGTCCAAACAACAACAAAGCCACACACTGATTATTGCCATCTGCCTCTTACTACAGTGACTACAGTGTCCCAGCCCGCTAAACCAACCTGCAGAAGATGGTACCTGCACCCCTTTCACAACTAGGAGGAGTAACAGCACCTTCTACCTGAGTGCCATGGGGGGCCTGCAGTCTGCCGGGGACGTGGCGTCCAGTGTTGCGGGGATTTCGGTGAGCGGGGATGGCGGTGTGTGTCCGTGGATCATACCAGGTGTGCTGGCGTCTGCACCAGCGGGGCAGCCGGCAGCGGTGGGGTGCCTGGATGCCGGTGCGCTGCCCGGGAGCATCGCGAGGACGGCGTTTCCCCGTGTTTGTACTTTGGCAACAAACATCAAAGGTGACGATCCTCCCACACGATCAGTAAAAACTCTGACTGTTGGCGAATGTAACTCTAACCAAAACATTAATCCACGTGGAGCCAGAAGGCATACAGCTGATCCAAAAAAAAATCAAAAAGTGATCAAATTCAACATCTTCTAATGGACTCAAATCTAGATTTTCTATTCTTGTCTGAGACTTGGCTGCATGAAAACTCGCCATCTGCAGCATTAGAGGTACCTGGCTATCAAATCTTCAGAAGAGATAGAGTGACATCAAAGGGAGGCGGGGTCATGGTTTATGTGAAGGATAGTAGTCAATGTAATGAATTAACTTGGTCAAATTGTGAGTTGGAATGTATTGGCTTGAATATCACTTTGTCACCACAAATGTCTTTTGTCCTGATTGTAATTTACTGCCCACCCTCTGCAAATAATGCATTTTATGAAAAGTTCCAAAACATGCTTGTAGAGTGCAATTTTAAAAAAGAGGTGATAATAATGGGCGATTTTAATGTTAATTGGGAAGATAAGGCTACTAGAAAGAACCTCAAACAAATAACTGATGGTTTAGATCTCTCACAGCTGATCAACGGTCCAACAAGAATAACCCAATCCACCAGAACTCAGATTGACTTGGTATTTAGTAACAGACCTGAGAGAATGACTAAATCTCTCAATATGATAACTAGGATATCTGACCACAATCTTATTCTGGTGATCAGAAAATTAACAAAAACGAAATTTAGCCCCTCAATTGCCAAAGAGAATGAATCTCTTAGAATTCCTAAGAACAAGCAGGAATGTTTTAAAAACACTATAAATAGCGTCAATTGGAATGATTTGCTCTTAGGAAAAAACTTGCAGGAGGGCAGTCAAATATTCTCAAGTAAAGTGCATAGTGTCATCACAGAATTTTCTCGTAAGTTTAAGTATAGGAATAAAAAGAACAGTCTTCCCTAGATAAATGCAGATATTTTAAAACTGATGAAAGAGCGAGATCTGGCGCTGGAAATGGCCATTAAGACCAGATTGTTCCACGACAAATTTCATTTTGCCATGTTAAGAAATAAGGTGATAACAGGGTTGAGGAAGGCTAGGGCTGATTTTTTTCAGCAACATTCAAATGTATGCTGACGATACAGTTTTGTATGTGTATGGTTTAATAAAAGCAGAAGTTGCTTCAAAACTAACAACCGCAATGGTCAAAATTACAGCATGGCTTAATCAGTGCTGTCTCCAACTTAACGTGTCTAAAACTGTTGGTATGTTCTTCACTAAAACAAATGACTCAAACCAGATATCCGATCCAGATATACTTGTGTCAGGAGAAAAACTACAGATTGTAAAAGAATTCAAATACCTTGGCATTATACTTGACTCCAATCTGAACTTTAAAGCACATGTAAAAAAAGTCTGTAAACAAATTAAATTTAACCTTGCCACCTTCAGATTTATCAGAAACTCTACTCTCTCAGAATGTCAGAATGTCTACTGAAGCAGCCAAGATGTATTCAATGATTTTCTCATATATGACCTATTGTTTGACAAGCTGGTCTCAGGCAAGTCACACCACATTAAAATGACTACAGTCTTTGTATAAACAGACAATAAAAGTTTTAGACAAAAAACTAAAGCAATTCCACCACTGTTCAATCCTCAAAAAATACAACCTCCTGAGCTGGGAGAACATGATTAAACACAAAAATGCATGCCTCCTTTATAAAATCACACATGGTTTGGCCCCTCCCCCACTCAGAGAGTTTGTAAGCATACGAACAAACACACATCACTTCACGAGGGGTGTCTAAAGAGGCGACTGCATTATTCCTCCACGGAAGTGTGTTTTTAGTCAGTCGGCCTTTTCTGTTACAGCCTCACGTGAATGGAACAAAATCCCAACAGTTATCAGAGAGAGCAACACATATCGTTCATTTGGTTCAAATCTGAAACAGTGGCTATTTGATAACCACATCTGCCAGCACTAAACCTGTTCCACTCGCTGCTGCCCCCTTGTGTCTGGTTGTTGATGAACGTGTCCTGTTTTTGAAATGAATGTGGCCTGCGTGTTAGTTGTCTGTTGAGGTGAGCTTCAGGTATAGCTCACTCAATGTTTTTTATGTGACCTTGTGTAATTTGTAATTTGTACGTGTTTATTGTATATTGTGTTACATGTTGTCTTGTTGTGTGCACGTTACAGTTACTTTAGTAGGTTATTGGATACGTGCTTTTACTAATACTTGTTTTTGTAGCTTTTAGCAATGTTTGAATTTGTTTTGTTTTTTTAGGGAGCCTTTTATAAAATCTGGCCAGGGACAACAGATGAAAATTAGCCTTTTGGCTAACTCTGGCATATTTACAGAAATGTTTATTAATATGCAATGTCCCTGTAAAATAAAAACTAAAAAAAAACTAAAAAAAAAATAAGCAGTACAGTCTTCTTGAGCTGCTCCGTGTTTTCCATCCAACATTACAGAAGGTCGCAACAGAGACGCTCGCTGTCTGTAAAGTTCTGTTCATCTTTGACGGCCTGGATGAAAGCAGACTGTTATTGGACTTCAAAAACAGGGAGGTTGTGTCTGATGTCACACAGAAGTCATCATTAAACACATTGTTCACAAACCTCATCAAGGGAAATCTGCTCCCCTCAGCTCTCATCTGGATAACTTCTCGACCTGCAGCAGCCAATCAAATCCCTCCTTCATGTGTTGACAGGGTAACTGAAGTACGAGGCTTCACTGACGACCAGGAGGAGGAGTACTTCAGGAGGAGGTTCAGTGATGAAGATCTGTCCAGCAGAATCATCTTACACATCAAGACATCCAGGAGCCTCCACATCATGTGTCTGATCCCAGTCTTCTGCTGGATCACTGCCAATGTTCTGGAGCACATGATGAGCACAGAGCAGAGAGGAGAGCTGCCCAAGACCCTGACTGACCTGTACTCACACTTCCTGCTGGTTCAGACAAAGAGGAAGAAGAACAAGTATAATGAGGGACATCAGACAAGTTCACAAGAGCTGATGGAGACCGACAGGGAAGTTCTTCTGAAGCTGGGGAAGCTGGCGTTTGAACATCTGGAGAAAGGAAACATCATGTTCTATCAAGAAGACCTGGAGCGATGTGGTCTGGATGTCACAGAGGCCTCAGTGTACTCAGGAGTTTGTACAGAGATCTTCAAAACAGAGTGTGAGATCTCCCAGAAAACAGTCTACTGCTTTGTTCATCTGAGCATTCAGGAGTTTCTGGCTGCAGTCTACATGTTCCACTGTTTCACCAAGAGGAACACAACAGCACAGACATTTCTGGGAGAAACATCTGTAGATTCAAGCCTTGATGTTCTCCTAGATGAAGCAATGGAGAAATCTCTGGAAAGTAAGAACGGTCACCTGGAGATTCTGGATGAGTTGGACCTGAAGAAGTACAACACATCAGACCAGGGGCGATGGAGACTGATTCCAGCTGTGAGGAACTGCAGGAAGGCTAAGTAAGTCCAGATGTGATGGGCATTATAAATCAGTGTCATGTACTCATTTACTTATTTATTGTACCTCACTGTTCACCAAATGGTGTTCCACTGTTAATGTTTAATTCCGTTTTTATTGAGTTTTTACATGTTGTACAGTACCAAGAAAAAAAAATACAGACTTACACGGGAGAAACAAAACAGTACAAAAACAAAACAAAACAAATAAAAACAGAACAGGCTAGGTCAATGAGTCACATTTCTAGCATTATGACATCAAAACAGAAGGAGTCAGGTTTAGGAGTGAATTCATTCCAGTCTGTACTGGTTTCTCTAGTGCATTCTTACGTAAGGCCAGTCTGCATCCTCATATATCCAAAGATAGTTCTCTTGTATATCCATACAGTCCCTTCATCAGTGTTTAGGCAGTACCCTACACTAAGTGCGAAGAGTGCACCTAAATGTCGTCTAAATATTTAGGCTGCTTTTTGTCGTGAATATCAAGTCCTGTCTCCAAGTAATGTCTGGAGGGTGTAGCGTATTATTCTACTTCTAATTTAAATTGGGGCACCAGCTCAAAGAATGAGCATAAATTAACTAACCTTAGTTAATATCATATCATTGGGGTAAATTCTCAAGCAGTTAAAACCATAAAAATACACAGACAAAGTACTGAAATTTTATGTGAAGTTTAATAAAGAAAAATGGTGAATATATAAAGGGAGTAAATATGCAAAGGATATAATTACGACAGTGATACTGACGTGACAACGTAAATAATAACAATGTTATGTATTGATTCTAAGTTGAAATGGTGTTAGAGTAAGGAGTTGAAACGATTGAGTGATTTAACTAAGTGGGGATTGAGAAAGGAAAAAAAAGGGACTTAATAACGTTGAAGAAAAGTTGATTTGAGGCTTTGATTCGGATATGACAAGCTTGGCTCTCACACTCCTGTAGCGTAATTGAATTATTAAAATGTTATATCTTTATTTAACCTCGGATTTAATAGGGGGCACCACTTCCTGTTAAAGGAAGAAAATAACTTTAATGGTATAAGTTAATTAATTAATCAGTCAGTTTCATATCTTGAAAGAAGTAAGTTCTGGAAATGTTAAACAAGAAAACACACAGACAAAGTCCTGAATTTTATGTGTAAAATTTAATATAAAAGGGGTAAACAATAATGCATAGATGAAACAGATAAAGAATATGATTATTATGATCAGGATAATGCAATTATAATGTATGGTGACATTATATATTTAGTAATGAGATAAGACGCGGTATTGTTTGAATGAATTGAAGGAAGTTTTCTCTGGCAAGCGGTTCTTTCCAGGTCCAGAGAGGTCCACGGGCCAGATTAGATGCCTTGACACCTTGGTCGGAGTGTGCAGCTGGGATGGAGATTGTACGTCGGTTCAGCCGTCGTCTTGGAAGCTTGCTTGAGCCAGAAAGAATTGATGTTCCAAAAATTGCGCGTGAAAAATAAAGTTCGGCAGAGACTTGTCTCGACGGCACAAGCTTAAAAGAAGTGATTCGGACCGAAGTCCGAAGAGAAGAGAGCCAGAGCTGAAGCTCTAAACTTCACAAACCAAAAACAAGAAGAACCCAAGATCTGAGCTGAGTGTGAACTCTTATCTGCTGGCTGAGAGGAGGGGGGTCTGCAGGCAAAGAGGGGTGCCTCCCATGGGTGACTCCCATTCTGACCGGAGGACAATTGTTTAAACTAAACCGAGTTTGCTCAATAAGATGAAGAATAAGAATCTAAACATATATACGTCACCATACCTTCATTTTGATATTATTTCTATCAGATCCACGTTGATGTAGGTTCACGTCATACATTTAGACAAACATTTCTATCAGATTCATGTTGAGATGAAAATCACACCATCTGGGAACATCCTCAGTTACTCCCAGCCTGTAGGTGAACAAAAACATGTTATACAGTCAGCATTCTTAATAAGACATATTAATAAAGTAGGAAAAGAAATTGGTGTCTTTAAATAACACCTTCTATAGCTAATATCAAAGAGTATGCTTTATAACACGTCTAAATGTGTAATTATGAAGGTTACGTATTCATGGATATTCTAACACTAGATGGCAATAGCGCTCCACGTCAAATTCCTATTAAACATAATAGAACTCTTATTGTTGTTCTGAAGATCAGATTTTGAATTTAAAAAGATGATTATGATACATTCAATGTGACAATTACAAATATCTAGATGAAGAAAGACATAGATGTTAATTTGATGCAGAATTGAACGCTGTGGTTTAATTCAGCTCTTCAACAGTCCTTCAACAGATGGTCAATTTTACGACTTTGCAGAGACTGGTTTCGGTCACAGTTCATGTCTTTGGGGTCAATTTGTAGATAGCAGAGTGTTCTGTTTCCCAGGTGTTGTAAAAGTTCAAAGCATCATGTCTGAGAGGGAGACTTAAGTCTCTGATCAGTTCCTTTGTTCCTTGGTAAACGTAATCAATATGTTAATCCACAGTCCTGAGTCCTGCAGGACAAGAGTTGTAAACGTCTCTGCTGATAACGGCTGCTGATAACGACTACACTCCTCTCATAATTGTAACGCTTCCTTACCATGCATCGTGTTCGGGAGAACTCCGCCGAATGGTACCACATAGCCCTCGTCGAGTTCTTTCGGATCGAGGATGCCGATGGTCCACGGTGACAGCCGTAGCAGATCTGGTCGGAGTTGATGATGAGAGGGAGTGAAGAAAAGCACAGCAGTCCAATAGTCGTCCGTGGGTCCGTCTCTCAGCAGCTCAAAGAGTCCAAACAACGTTCTTTAGAATTGAACGGTCGTTGATTCTCACTGACTTAGATGGTCACTTCTAGTCAGTTTGAGAATAGTGAAAATAGTGATCTGGAAGACGAATGGTCAATACTTCAAAAAGAGGAAAAGAGCGGTGCGTATCTTAGGTCGTAAGGGAGACCTGAGGATGTGTGCGCCTGAAAAATAGTGGTAATTATAAGATGGAAACAAGGTCTGCAGGTCCTGCAATTCCGAGCTTAAATTGGAAGAGTTTTGCGGCAGCAAAACGTGAAGAAAACAAGAGTGGTACAAAACAAGAGTGAGCTAAGTCCGGAAATTGGCCTGGTAGCTGGAGAGGTGCCAGTCCACTTCCTGAGCACTGCCGAGGTGCCCTTGAGCAAGGCACCTAACCCCCCCACCAGCTTAGGAGCGCCCACTGTGGGCAGCCCCCTCACTCTGAAACCTCTCCATTAGTGCATGTCCATAGGATCCTGTTTGTGCATGTGCATGTGTGTGTATTTCAGCCTATGTTTGTGTAGCATGTTAACTAGACAGAGTGTAAAAAATGAATTTCCCCTCGCGGGATCAATAAAGTATACATTATTATTATTATTATTATTATTAAAAGCAACAAGAGTAGTGAAAACAAGAAAACAAGAGAGAGAGTTCGTGAAGACGGGCTGTTTTATCTCCGGCGTGACTTTACGAGGGGGCGGGGCCTAATATCTAACCTACCTCCGAAGTTTGTTCATTAATTTGATTCACTCCGAGTTCTTATTTATTAAGAGTATAAATAAGAACTTGATCATATTGTAAGATGGAGATGAGATTTATTTTTGTGAAGTTTTATTTTATAGATCTTTATTTTTCTTAGGTTGAGATAATATACATTATTTGATTTAATGCTCATTTCATTTATATTTACAATTTGTACTGTACAAGAGTATCTGTTTGATATGATGCACTATGCCTTTAAGGTTACCCATGGTTACGGTTTGAGGAGTGATATTGCTTTAAGACAAGTGAGGTGTCGATGTTGTTGTTGGGCAGTCTTGATATGTTATGCTTTGTTACGGACGGACATTAAAAAAAAATATGAGACGCACAGCAGAAGTTGTTCCCGTGCTTTTACTTACCCACACCCGAATATATATATTCAATTAAGTATGTTTAGTATTATAGTTAACGGCAAGACAACCGAGGATAATCAACATCATCCAAGAAGCGCCGTTACAATATGAACATCACCATGTCAATATTTGTATGTAGAATTCTCTCAGAAATTAAACATTTCAAACAAATATGCAATGAATAAGCATTACATCAAATCTGAGGACAGTTAGACAATTTCTGCCTGTATGGAAATAAAACCAGCGTTATAACATTCAACATTCTCAAAAACACATTAATATAGTATGAAAAGTATAAAATCATATTTTCAAATACCATCTCCTATAACTAGAACAAAATAACACAATTAACGTATCACCATTTCTTCAATCCTAAAACTTAGATCTGTGCAGCAATCTTGCCACTAGGGGGCAATAGGGCTCCACATAAGATTCAGTGAAAGTTCATCATGTAATATGAAAAGACTTCCTACATATATAATTCCGTCATAGATGATCGTAGTGGAATCTAACTCACATGAAAATGTTACTCTTGATGTCACAATTATGTATATCCGATTCAGGGATCGAACCGACATTCTTTTATATCAGAAACTGAGCATGTTGGTTGGGTCAGATTGTTCATCAGGTCTAAAGCTGTTAGGTCAGTTGTTGAAATAGTCCAGAACACATCAAAGGCATCCCCTGCCATGTTGATTAACTCGGCAAACAGTTAATCATTGAGTTGTGTTTTCTTATCAGCAAACAGGAAAGGGGGTTTTTGGGTGAGTTTGAGGTTATTCCAGGGCAACACGTTACAAGGGGTATATCCAATTGACTTAGATCCAGGTTTTTCCATTTAGCACTGTAATACGGGTTGCAGCAGTAAATCTGTTGTGCTGATTTGTAATAGTTCTCCATGTCTGGTAGAGATAACCCCCCTTTTTCTTTGGGTAGTTGTAATGTCTTATATCTAACCCTGGGTTTTAGGCCTTTCCATATGAACCCTAAAAACATAATTTTCCACTCAACAGATTGTTTTGAGCGTATTTCTAAGAGTATTAATTGAAATAGAAAAAGTAATAGTGGTAAAATGGTAATTTTTATTATGTCTATGTGATTATATAGGTCTAGCGGTAATAAGGACCATCTATTTAAGTCTGCCTTTAATTTTTTATGTCGCTGGCAAGTAGTTCATATCCTAAATATTGGATAGATCTTTTAGGATTTTGATCCCCAGATATTTAATAATGTCATTGTCCCAATCACAGTTAGAAAGGTTATGTATTTGTATTTTGGATGTTTAATGATATGAGATGATCTGAGTTTTATGTTTATTTAATTTATAACCCGAATAATAACCAAATGTTTTCAAACAGGACAATAAGTTAGGCAAACTCAAATCAGGCTGTGAAATTGTGATCAGTACATCATCGGCGTAGAGGCATGTTTTAAATTCCAACCCGTTAATCCAGATTCCTCTTATTTTTTGACACTCCCTAATTGCTTGTGCAAGAAGCTCGATGAATAGAGCAAACAGGGCTGAACTTAAGGGGCAACCCCGCCTGCAGTCTCTTTCAAGTAACACAGGGTTAGATAAACTGTCAGTCATTTTTATTCTCGCTGTGTGGGCTCTATATACATTTAAAAAAAATAGATTTACTGAACTATTAAAGCCAAAGCTTTGCAGTGTTAGGTATAAATATTCCCACCTGACAGAATCAAATGCCTTGTCGGCGTTAAGGCTGAGAACAACTGATTCATCTTTGTTTTTGCTCATATGCTTCATTAAGTGTAAAGCCCGTCTTACGTTATCTTGTGTCTGTCTGTTCTTGAGGAACCCTGTTTGGTCATCGTCTATTCAGGAATAATATTTTCTAATCTTTTAGTGATTATTGAGGCATATAGTCTGTAGTCTAGATTTATAATCGATATTTGTCCGTACAAACTGTACTCAGATTTATCTTTACCCATCTTTGGGATTACAGAGATTATTGCTTGTTTCCAGGATACTCGTATTTCTCCTCCTTTAAGTGTAGAGTTAAAACATTTCAGTGATACTGGGGTTACTATTTCTTTGAATGCTTCGTACCACACCGCTGGGTATCAGTCCACACCAGGCTACTTATCTGTTTTGAGTTTCGTGATGGCACTATCGAATTCTTGTTTTGTTATCTCACACGTCATTATTTCATTATGTTGTGCTCCAATGGACGGCAGGTCCAGTGAGTTCAAAAAACGTATAATAGGGTTCAGCACCCTCCATTTGAGAGTACAGATCCCTGTAATCATTTTCAAAAGAGCATTGTATTTCTTTTAATTTATTTACACATTTTACCTGACTGTATTTTTAATTTTATAAATCGTCCTTTTTCTTCTTGTTTCTTTCTGATTCTCCTTGCGAATCATTTTTTCCGTTGTGGTAGTATCTCTGTCTAGTATATTTACATTTGATCTCCTCATCTCCTGCCATATATTTTGTTGTTTAATAAACTAGTGTTTAGCCTCCATGTTGTACTTTTGACTTCAGTATCCAGATGTAGGGATAGGTATACACCTGCGTAGTCTGATATGTCTTTAACCCCTATTTCACATTTTATGATTCTGTGTATTTCTGTATTGAACATGGAGAAATAGTCAATTCTTGATTGTACACTATGAGGATGGGAGAAAAAAATTAACTGTATTTTTATTGGATGAGTTTCCCTCCAAATATCCACCACACCTGCTTGGAGCAGGAGCTTTTTGAAAGTGAGTGTGAGGATTGATTCTCTTCGTTAAGTTAGTGGAATCTAGTGAGGGTTGTAATTGTATGTTCCAGTCCCCCCCACAAATCAGGACTCCAGGGTCTCTTAAGCAATAATCAGAAAAAAAGGTAACTTAGGTAAGGTAACAGGGAGGGGAGGCTGCAGGGAGAAGGGCCCCTCCAGGTGCACCTGACAAGTTTTGATTTTATTTTATTAATTTTTTTTTTAGCTTTTTGTCCTGAGTTCAAAAACTGCTTTGATAGTTTTTTGTGAACACATTCAGGAGGGAATTCCCAAAGAAATTACTGAGATGGCTGATAGTGTTAATCCCTAAAACGGGAGATATCAGATGCTTTGAGCGCCCCCTTCCAGACTCTGAAGGCATTACAAATCAACCATGAGCATCATCTCTTAAAAACTCAGCAGGCATATCACAGAAAAACTGTTCTGGCAGGAGATCCTTAACCTCACTACATTTTATTCTTTGCTGAATTGTTTGATTTCTGGATCATTCTGCAGCAGTCAATGTATTTTCCCGTTTATAGAAGTGAGCCAGACAGCATGAGAATGAGATCCTCCTCCTCCAGAGTTACTGTTCGATGAAGAGAGTCATCTGAATAGATCACACTTTAGATGACAGACTATAGACATGATGTAATCCTAAATAAAACTACATTTGTTTCCATTCATCTGTAGCATTTAGTGAATGTTTGAAAGATGAAAAATGTGCAGGTTTGAAAACTTTTTGTGTCAGTGACAGATTCCTCTGATGTGTAAAGTTAAGACCAAACAGGACCTGTCAAACTTTAATCATCAATTGTGAGACGTAAATATCAAACGCTTCTTAGTAATATTTTTCTATTACATGTGTCACAACAGACTTTCCCACTGTAGACTCTCAGAGACTCACTGTGACGTCGTGGCCTCAGCTCTGAAGTCCAACCCCTCCCATCTCAGAGAGCTGGACCTGAGTGGGAACAAGCTGCTGGATTCAGGAGTGAAGCTGTCTGCTGGACTGCAAAGTCCAAACTGCAAACTAGAGTCTCTGAGGTCAGATCACTGACTGTAATATATATAAGTCTATAATAGAAACGGGGTTTGAATTTGAATGTATTAAAGGTTAGGCCCTTGAGATGCATTGTCTCATCTTTAAGGGGGTCCTTACACAAATATAAAGTAATACACAAACATTTAGGATTTAGGAATCTTCATGCTGAGATTTCAGATAATGTGGAGAAAAGTTTCAAACTCTTCATGAGGATTGAAAACAATGTGCACATGAAGCCTCTGGTTTTCTCTGGTTCTGTTAAGAAATGAAATCATGAAGACTTTTGATTCAATAATGTCTGATTTGATAAATGTAACATCACAGAGCTGACTGGAGATCAGCAGCCTGCTATTCATCTGTGCGCATAAACAGCTGTATGAATTTTGTGCTGACATTTGGAGGATTTAGATTTAGTGAATACACAATCAGAAATAATCCTCTAATCATTTAGAGAAAAAACTATTCATCAGGACAAAGGGATGTTGAGATACTAATCACAACCTGAACACGTGAGAGTAGATTATACATTATTTTTCTTCTTCATTTATTCTTTATTCAGATTGAGGAACTGCAGTTTGTCAGAGATCAGCTTTTTCTGGGGCCTCTACTACGAAGCAAGTTCGATATACCCAGGTTTTTTATTTCTGTTATCTGGCTTCACTAACCCCGATGAAAGAGATTGTGCTGAACAGTCACACGAAGCTGGTTATCAACATGATAAGTAAACCCAGAGTTTCAGAGAGCATGTTCATATAAAAGGGGTGGAGTTAGCTTCATATAACGTATCACAATTATCAGAAAGTCCGCTGTCAGCAGATCATCACATCTGACAAACTCCAAACAAACTATATTACTAATATGAAGAAGTTTAAGACAAACAGGCTCCCAGAGACTAAAGTTACACAACTGCAGGAACAAATGCAGGAAGGAAAACTGGCAGACAACAAAGAAACATCGGCAAGTATTAATGTCCAAACTACGGCTTTATATTATAGGATTATTTCAGTCCCATCGTTAGTTCCCCTTAGAACTAACGATAATAACTCCTGTATTTTCTCTTCACTGGAAGTGTGTCTCTGACTCTTTTATGTGGAGAGTATAACAGTTTGAGAAGTTATGTTTCAGCTGCAGCTCTGACGATAACAAACAGAGCGGTATGGAGACACTGAACATTAAATCAGAAAATATAATTCAAAGCCATAAGAACCTATTCATAATTTTACATCTTAAAAACACAACTCAAAGACTTCGGTGCTTTTTTCAGTCTCTGTTAAAGGATATCAGTAACAAATAATCATTTGCTTTATGGACAATAATGTTATTATACGGGACACATTAAGGGTCTCTCTCCCTCCTCTGCTCTCTCCATCAGCTCACAGAGCTCCACCATCAAGAGATCTGATTGGTCAGTGGGCGGAGATTTTCACAGGTTGATCTCTTATCTGCTCCAGAGCAGGTTAGGTGTGCAGCTTAAGTTACCATGGCAATATACCCAGTTACAGTTTTTCTCAGTCGCTTTGGTACATTTCTCGAATCATCCTCGACATTTGCAAAACAGTAAGTGCATTTCTTAAAACAGTTCGTACAAATAGCAAAACACCATGGATTACTTGCAAAAGCCAGTCTCTTGCTCAAAATCCTTAGTTCATCTCTCAAAAGTAAATATCTGTGTCAATGAACATGTCAATGCCATCAGAATGACAAGTCCTTGTGTCCTTGTGTACAGATAAGACAGTCAAATTGCTTAGTCATGTTGTCAATATAATAGTGTACTCTGGAGGGGTGTTCTGATATAAACTATGGCTAAAGTTCTGATGACAATTATTGTAAATTGTAAGTTACACCTTAGTGTATGTGGGAGATTGATTGCAAGAGACTGGACAAGATTCACATTCACGCTTTTACTGTTTGTACTGTAATTTGTTGACAGACCATGTCATTGAGATACAGAAAGGAAAAGACAGCACTGCATAGCACAAAGAAAAAAACAAAAGTAGAAATGTAAACATAGGACAATCTCCTTAGGGAAAACTGTACATGCAGTGCTGTAGGAATTACAGTGCAGTCTTCCTACACCTCCTGAAGTTCCTGTCTGTTGGGCCACAAATTCTCATCCACATCACAATGTGGCTGGTGATCATATACTTTCCAGTATTTCCAGTTGTCCTCCCAACATTTGGCTGCACCCTTCGACCAGCCTCGGCCATTGTAAGCCCATGATTGAGAACGTGGTCTACAAGTGTGGCTCTTATCTCATCAGGAACGCGCATATGTCCTCGGCCTCTTCTGCCTCTTCCACTGTTTTGCCTCCCAGCTCCTCCGCCACGCAACCTCACTTTTTCTTCTTCTCTCTGGCTGTTGACCCCATCCAATTCCTTGTACTTCCATTGTCAGACATTGTAACATTGAGTTGTGCTCCGGCTATATATATACTTGCCAGTTGATGGTTCATGAGATGCATCTTTGAGCTGTTTCAGAAAACTGGTTGATCTAATGCTTCACATATTTCCCTTCGTTAGAGAAAGTCAAGATTCACCTGGGAGCAATTTACCAGTTCAGGACAGATTTAGAAAACAAGTCTAATGGAAATGTATAGAAATATGCTTGACATATTATGACAACTTGTTCAACCATTTTGCATGTAAAGACTTATGCAATGAACTAATGCCTAAATGTTGTGGGGGGTGAGACTATTCAACAGAGACCCATTATAATACATTTTGATCAACATGACATAAGCAATTGATAATGTAGGAAACAGCAGAGAATTGTACATAATCATTTGCATGGATGTACCAAAGCATATGCAACTTGTTCAAAGAAATGAGAAACTGTTTTTTTGATGTGCACAAGTGACACAATGATGTGAAGATTGAACAAGTAGTTTTGAGAATTTCAATTCTGATCTGAGAAATGTACCAAAGCGACTGAGAAAAACTGCAAGACGTGAACGACCTTCATAGGAATGAAAACCCAGGGTTTACCCTGAAGTTACCTCGCTAACCCCAAATCCTGCTTCGTAGTGCAGGCCCACAAGTTGTCATGACGACAGAAACTAAAATGTAAACATTACAGTAGCTACATGTTCATCTCTCCCTTGTGAGCCTTCTGTCATCATTGCACATTGTGAATGTTTTTATTTTTGCTTTTTCAAACTACCAATCTTTATTTTGATAACTTGTGAGGCATTATGTGATATTATTGGATGGATGATAGATGGATGGAGAGATATATGGATGGAGAGATGGATAGATAGATGGAAAGATGGATGGAGACATGGATGAAAGATGATGGATAGAGAGATTCAGAGAGAGAGAGATGGATGGAGAGATTGATAGACATGGATGGAAAGAGATGGATGGGATAGATAGATAGATAGATAGATACTTTATTCAGGAGTATCCCGTAGCTCACACATACGTGTTAAAACAATGAACATGTTCATTTTAAAAACAGGACCCCAAACAAAGTCAGGAATCATGAAGAACTGCAAAGATTAAATGAACAGAAAATTAAAACACTAAAAGTCTCTGCAGTCCTAAATAGTTATTGTGATTGCACCAATCCCCAGAGAGCGTTAAAGGTGCACGATGTTCTACAGCTGAGCCGTCAGCAGAGGGAGTAACAGGTGAAATGTCGGCTGTCAGAGCTGGCAGGACAGAACAACGCTGTGTGTGTGTGTGTGTGTGTGTGTGTGTGTGTGGACGTGAAGCTGCCCTAACTGAATGTAAAATCCCACACTAAGACACCAATAGAAAACCATTCTGTGGTTCAGTGTAAAAGTACAAAGGTGGAGTGGGGCCGAAGCTTTGTTACAACGCTGTGGGGGAATCTGATGACTTCCTGCTGATGAAGGTAGTCAGTGTAGAAAATGATTTCTGTGATCTGTCTTCTTTTCTCATTAGCTACTGATGATATCTGACAGAATGTGAGCGATCAGGATGCTGGTGGTGCAGAGAGGAGCAGCTGTGTCCTGATGATCCACAGAGGATGAAGCAGCAGTTCCACTGTCATACTCACAGTTGAGTCCAGCATTAACCCTAAGTGTTCCTCCTGACGTGACAGAGTATCATCAGAGTTCATGGACTGCTCTGCTGCTGCTCCGTCCTGATACACACTCTGCTGACATACTGAGACTCTTCCACACTCGACCACCTCCTACACCTGAACCTGGTTTCATTTGGTCTTTTTTTCTTTTTCTAAACAAACTCTAAACCCAAACCAGTCACCACCAAGTTATATTCACTGGAATTGTACATTTAAAGACTTTGGTAAATATATTGATTAGTTTTTGGAGAGTCAATGTGATACCTGCTTGATTAATTAGTGCACACTCCACTCGCTCTGCTTCTCCCGTTCCTGTTAACTGTGACACACTCACACACTTACGACATCCCTGCTGTAAATGCATAGATTATTTTCTGATTTCTCCTGTTAAATATCAAACTGTGCCATGTTGTAGGAAAGTGCAGCTGTTTGTACCTGATTTTATCTGGTAATCACATTGGTTTTGATACGTCATTTAATAACAACAAGCTTCCTCCTCATGGGGCTCAGCTGCTGTTAAAACAATTGAATGTCAAGTTATGTTTTAAGATTTAATAAAATATGCTGCTGATGAACTAAGTCCCCTGCAGACTTAAGTTATTGGCCGAGTCAGATGGCCGATTCAAGGCGCCATATTTACACCTATGTGAAGTCTTCTATGAAAGTCACAGAAGCGCAACGGGGGGGCGAAGTGATCCCACCTCTGTGCTCTTCAGGGGGAGTAACAGAGGCGTTACAGAGGCCAGACAGGATCGGTGGAGCCAGCAGGGGAGAACAGCGCTGTGTGTATGTGTGTGTGGAGCTCCCGATGTGTGTTTACGTCTTGTTCTCCTGTGCTTCCACAACATCGTAACACAATGTGAATTCACAGTCTGGGACACCTAACTCATCACTGCTTCAAAATGTGGGCTCAGTCTGACCTCTAGTGGAAAACACTTAGAACTGCATGAAATAGTTAGGTTTTTCTTTGAAAGACTTTTCGAAGTTGCCATTACAGATGATGCTTCTCCTGCAAAAGGCTCAAACTCAACTAGGAAAGCAAAGATAACTAAAGGGAAACCCAAAATGATTCATAAAAGATTGTACAAAAGTTTCTTTCAGGACTCGTTTTGTACTGCTGTAAATAAATTATGCTGGTCCGATGTTTACAAGGTAGATCATCCCGATGATGCCATTGAGGCTTTTGGGGACATATTTTACCCAGTAGCAGACAAACATGCACTGATTAAAAAACATACCGCAAAAATTGCCCGAACAGACTGGATTGATGATGAGCTAAAAAGCATAATGCTTGACAGAGATGTGGCAAAAAATATTGCAAACAAAACAGAGAGTAGGGATGACTGGGAAATCTACTGTAAACTGAGAAACATAGTTACTAAAATGAATAGGAAAAGTTATTTTATCAAACATAAAATAAATTAGTGTAAATTTGATTGAAACAAACTGTGGGGCACACTTAATGAAATAATGGGAAGAAATCCTAGCCAAATCCTATTTATTTTATTGATGCAGGTGACTCATTTCTCACTAAACCGCATGAAATTGCTGATTATCTAAATAATTTCTTTATAAACAAAGTAGAAAAATTGAGAGATGAAATGTCATCCATTAATTTATCTCCATTGCATGAGTGAAGAACTACACAGCTCGTTAAAGGTAACCACTCCCTTAAATTTGAATTAAATACAGTAAATATAAAACAAGTGGAACAACAATTATCATCTATAAATATGAAGAAAACCAGGAGGAAGGGATAATCTAGATGGAAAGCTTTTAAAATTGGCTGCTGGGTGTATAGCGGGACCAGTTTGCCACATCTTTAACAACAGCATAGGAAAAAGTATTTTTCCCTTAGCATGGAAAGAGGCAAAACAAAAAGCAGAAGAATTCAGTGGTAAAAACTATAGACCAATTAGTCTGCTTCCAATTCTTAGTAAACTGCTGGAAAAGATTGTTTGTGACCAAATACAGTGTTTCTTTAAAGAAAATAGGCTAACTACTGATTTCCAACATGCTTACCAAGAAGGACACTCCACAGGAACAGCATTGACGCAGATGACTGATGACTGCCTTACTTATATCGATAGTAATAATTTAGTGGGAGCAGTGCTTCTTGATTTTAGTTTGGCTTTTGATGTCTTGGATCATGAACTGTTGTTACATAAACTAAAATGCTACAAATTTCCACCTTACACATTAAGTTGGTTTGAGAGTTATTTGTCCAATAGGAAACAATTTGTATTTCATAATGGTAGTTTTTCAAATGTGAAAGCTGTACAATGTGGTGTACCACAAGGGCGTTGTTTGGGACCTTTATTCTTCTCAATTTTTACCAATGACCTTCTTCTTGTTCTAAATCAAGCCCGAGCAGTGATGTATGCAGACGATACAACACTTTACTTAACAGCAGCATCAATTGGGCAATTATCGAGTACTTTGGATCAGGAGCTACAGGCTGTCGTAAACGGGGCATGGGGTAACAAGTTAATTCTTAATTTATCAAAACAAACTAATTTTAGACTAAAAGATATCCCACAGTTACACGTATCTGTAAAAGGAGTGCCTGTGGAACAAGTAGAAGTTAAACTCCTTGGTTTGATATTAGACAGCAGACTGAAGTGGTCTAAGCAGATTGAGAAAACTGTTTAGAGTTATGGGGAGAGGTCAGCAGTTATAAGGAGATGCACAAAGTTTTTACCACAGCATTGTATCTCTCGTGTTATACAAATATTAGTCCTAACTCACTTATACTATTGTCCAGTAGTGTGGTGAAGTGAATCAAATAAAGACTTGGATAAATTACAGCTAGTCCAGAACAGAGACTGGCGCTGAACTGTGACAGACTAGCTAATATCACTAAAATGAACTTAATTTTAGGTTGGTTGTTGGTGAAAGAAAGGACGATGATTTCTCTGCTTTCTGTTTTAGAAATATTTCAACGTGAACATTTGAGAGATTACCTTTTTGACTTGCAATAGGGTCATCTTGGTGTTCTTGATTTGTACTTTGCCTGTTATTGTGCTGTCATTTATTTCTATTTTTGACTTTTTCTGTTCCGTCTTGGACTTTTTATAATTTAATTTGTGTGGATTTTAAATTCATGTTTGTATGAGTGGACCACAGGAAGAGTAGTCGCTACTTAGGTAGTGGCTAATGGAGATCCAAATAAACAATAAACAATAACCATCACAATGTTATTTACCAAATATCAAGACCATCTTGTGTGGAATTTCAAAATAAAATAAAAAATATGAATTAACAATTAAACTGCTTTTAGGTGTGATAGTGGGGAGGAGGATGTGCTACGTTTATTAAAGGAAATATTTCATTCAGAGCGGTTAGTAAAGGGAGGGAGGGAGAATTCATACTCATAGAAATGTGGACAGATGTAGGACAGATTACTATCATCAATTATTATAATAAAACTGGATCTTAACAAATGAAAGCAAATACAGGGACAGACTAAAAACCATATGGTCTGGAGTGGAGATTTGAACTCACACAGCACATTGTGGGGAGGGAAAAGACGGATACTAAATAATAGAACAACCTTAGGAAGACAGTCACTTGGTGTGTATAAATGATGGCAGAAGAACACAAATAAATATTCATACAGGAAACAGTTCAGCAGCAGATTTGATGCTGGTTTCAAGAGAATTGGCAGGAATATGTGAGTGGGTAATATGGGAAGAAACAACAGTTGGAAGGGACCATTTTCCAATATTTTGTAATATATATGTGGATAGAGAGGTAAATGAGGAGGAAAGAGAGGAACAGTGGGTAAAGCTAAATGAGATCAATTTCAGTATGTGAGAGGGGAAGTGGGGAAATAGACATCACTCGAGATTGAGAAGAGGTTGGCAAAAAGTTTAGAGAAGTGATTTCAAAAGCAACAAATTTAACCATTCCTAGAAGTGAAGGGAAATAAGAAAGCAGTCCCATGGTGGACAGAAGACTGTAGTAAAACCATTAAAGAAAGTTATAGCATTTAAAGCTCTAAAAAGAACTTATCATTTTCAGAAATTAACAGAATAAGATCACAGGCACAAGATAGGAAAGTTATTAAAGAAGCAAAGAAAAGAAGATGGAGGGATTTTTGTAGGTCAATCAGCAGATAAAGTCCAATAAATGATGTATGGGTATGATTAGAAAGATGAGGGGTATAAGAAAATATATAATTTACCCAGTAATAAAAAAGGGAGAAGAAACAGCAGTATCAAATTAGGATAAAGCAGAAATAATGGCTAAAACTTTTACTGAAATTCATAGCTCAAATAATGTAACAGAGGAAGGGAAACAAGGGAGGGAAAGAACTAAAGAAGCATATGTTGGGATTTGAAACAGACAAGAAGGATCAGGTGTGATGGATTCCCCTTTTTCAATTGAAGAAATGAGAAGAGCAATAACTAAAGCAGGGCTAACATCTCCAGGAAAAGATCACATTCGTTACATCGTGTTAAAACATTTGGGAAGTCAGATAGAAATCAAACTTTTAGGAGTATATAATAGAGTATGGGAGGCAGATTACCTAAGAAAGAAGCAATCATTGTACCTACAATAAAACCAGGAAAGGACCCTACAAACACCACAAGTTACAGACCTATTACACTCACTTTACATGTCGGAAAAATGATGAAAAGGATGATCACAGAATGAACGACATATTTCATAGAAACCAGAGGATTACTTTCATCATATCAGAGTTAGGAAAGGGAGGGGAACAATGGGTCCAGTTGTTATTTTTAGAGACAGAAATAAGGAAAGCTCAGTTCCCTACTCTCTCTCTCTCCCTGATTTCCAACTCTATCCACTGTCCTATCTCTCAAATAAAGGCACAAAAATGCCCAAAAATAAATCTTTAAAAGAATAATTTTAAAAAAGCCTATGACGTGATTTGGAAAGAGGGGATTAATGATTAAACTGCAAAAAATGGGAATAACAGGTAAAAGTTTAAATTGGATTAAAGATTTTTTATTTGATAGATATTCAAGTCAAGATGGGGGCGGCTATATGAACTAGATATGAGGTAGATAACGGAACTCCTCAGGGAAGCATTATTAGCCCACTACTCTTCTCAATAATGATTAATGATGTGTTTTCTGGAATGGATTCTGATATTGGACAATTGCTATTTGCTGGTGATGGGGCATTGAGGAAAAGAGGGGAAAAAATAACATTAGTTCAAAATAATATACAAAATGCAGTAAGGGCAGTGGAGAAATGATATTACTCATATGTGGGTTCAAGTTTTCTGTGGAGAAGACAAAAGTAGTTACATTTACAAGAAAGAAAATAAGAGAGGCTGATATTTAAATGTTTAGAAAAAACAAGTCAACACTTTTTGGTTTCTAGAGGTTTTATTTGATTCAAAATTGACATGGAGTGATCATATAAACAAGATGGTTGTTAATGTAATGAGATGTCTGACTGGGTCAGACTGGGGAGCAAGTAGAAGTGCTTTGAAGAACATTTATGTTGCTTTGATAAGAAGTGTTATAGAATATGGAAGTTTAGTACATAGGGGAGCAGCCAAAACACAATTTAAGAAAATACAGGTTATACAAAATCTGGCCGTAAGATTATGTTGTGGGGTTCTAAGGACTTCTCCAGTTACAGCAGCCCAGGTTGAGATGGGAGAGGTCCCGCTGGACTTCAGATTTAAACAACTAATGATGAACTACCGGGTAAATCTCCAAGGTCAAAAAGAGGAATACCATCAAACAGTGAAAGCCCTCCGTGATGGGAAAGTGGAAAAGCAAAAAGCAGAATGTTATGTATGGGAAGCAAGGAAGATGGAAACACAAATGGGAATACATGAGAAAACATAGAGAGCTACAGAACATTATCCAGTGGCACAAGTCTGGTTGTTTCCTCCTGTGACCTTAGATCTTTATAGTCAAAACAAAATGCAGAGTGAAAAAGGAAACTGGGCAGATTTAGTGGAACACAGATTGAAATATACACGTAAACCTTTTATCCCTATCTGTACATATGGTTAAAAAGTTTCTAAGAAAGGACATATTGGATTTGCTTTTGTCATTCCTGAATGAAATGTATGTTAAGGAAAGAAAAGCAGATCATTTAGCAGTGTACTCAAAGATGCAGAACACAGGAAAACGTAGAACATATATTATTACATTGTAATAAGTATGTAAATGAGAGAGAGAGATTGAAAGAGAAAATCAGAGCTACAGAGCGTGAATGGAATATGAGAGGAATACTGGACACAGAGGGAGAAGGAGATGAGATAAGAGCTGTCAGGAGGGCTCTTTATTCATTCTTATATTACACAAGGGTGACAGGAAGAATTTAAAGTGTAGAGTAGGGAAGTGACATGATGTTACACACTCTTGAACAGTAGGTGGCGGTATGCACCTTAAGCTGTTTGTGATCAAAAAATCCCAGAGAAGAAGACTTCCGGCAAGATGGAGGACCGGGTGCAGCATGTTTTCTGAGCTCCGTCTGCTTGTCCCACTTTTACAAATACTTTACCTTCCAACTCAATTCTATGTGATCGTATGAATCTCTAATACACCATACCGACGCTTTAACCATAAAGTGCTCCGGAAACTGCAGCATGACGACGGAAAAGAAGCTCTCTTCAGCCCGCAGTAGCTCGGAGATTGACGATCACGATGATGTTAAGATGGAGGTCTCTACCGAGAGCTACAGAAGAAAAGACCCTTTCTCAGCAGCGAAGAACCCACCAGCAACTAAAAAGAAGGACACTGGCTCAGAGGAAGGTAGGGAAGGAATGAACGAAGTCCTGAACGCAATAAAACAGCTAACTGGAAAAGTGGACACGCTAGGTACACAGATACAGCAACACTCACTTATGCTAGCTAACATAGATAAAGCAGTTTAGTTCAATGCGGCACAAATAAAGGACTACAAAGTCCAGCTTCAGACCACAAGCCGATAAGTGTCAACTTTAAAATGTGAACAATGCAGAGTTCATGGAAAGAGTCCTGGAACTCACTGCTGTCGAGTCAGCCCGTGTTTGATTTTTGCTGCGTATTTATCAGCGCCTTTACGGTAAACAAGAAGAGAGTCTGTGGACGCATGTGACACTGGACTGAAAGTAAACCCTTCAAAATAAAAGCCCGGCGATATATAGACGGATGAGTAGATAGAATGTGATTTTACCTGTATTAAAAATAAAAGCCTGGCAACAGACTAGATTGATTGATAGATAGATATAATGTAATGTGATTTCCCTGTATTAAATTGTAAATAAAAGCGATGTCTTGATAGGTTTGCAAATAATTTCAGTAACCTATGAAGATATCACGGTGGCCCTGAAGGTCAACTGTTTAAATATTTAATAATTGTGAAAAACAGTTCACTAAATGCAAAAATATTTAATTGAACACAAAAACATTTCAAAAGAAACATACAAACATTTTCAGCTTTGTGTGTTGACCGCTGACAGGCGCGTTTGTGTTTGTGAAGACAGGATGCCTGAAAGTCAATTTTCCTAATAACTGGAAACTTGTCGTGCAGCCAGAATTGTGTAGAAGTCCAGTCCAGGACCTGGAGCATGTAGAACTCTTCTGCTTAGTTGTTGATAGTTTGGCGTAAAGGTCATCCATGAGCGTTTACGTGCCGTCTTGTTAAGAAACGTGGAATGTTCTTTTAGTTATCAGACACCTGCAGCGGTCTCATCTGATCAGATCCGATCATTGCGTCTCCACATAAAGGTAGACGCGGTGCTCACGTCGGCAGGACGCCAGCGCTGTAACTGAATATAAGTGAAATCTCCTGAGTGACTGTACACTGACAGGATCAGAATCTAATGTTAGGAAAGTAAATGTGTTTTCTACATCCAAACGTACCACCCGAGGTCCATACAGTGAAATAACCATAATATAAATATCTGCAGCTCTATTACTGCACACAAACCTTTAGAGTTTCTCTAATCTTTAAAGTGAAGAAGACCTTCACACAGCGATACTTCAATTAACAGGATGAAACGTCTGCACATCATTTATAATAATTTAATGATCCTATGGCTCTGGGCTTGAACCATATCCCAACGACCTTCATATTATTCCTAAACATATTTCACTGTATGGACCTTCCTTTCTTAACATTCTGATCCTGTCAGTGTACACTCACTCAGGAGATTTCACTTGTAAATTAAAGGTTCTGTAACTTTTTACATGTTTTTTATCGTCCATTAATAAGTGAATAGTTAACTGACTGAAAAGTGGATGTTCACTGTCTATCTGTGTCCTTTATAACATTTTTTACCTGGGTCGGTTTTTCCGCCAAAGCTCCAGGAAATGGCGTGCTCCAGGAAATGGCGCGTTCTCATCGTCCTCCTCACTCCGCTCCACTTAGGGCGCTGACACACCAAGCAGACTTCAGAGAACTAGTGGTGCCGAAGGTCGCCTGTGGCGCCGCCTCACGTCTTGGCCAAAAAGTTGCACTAGAACATGCCACAAAGACTACAGCCACTGGCCAACCACCACTCTCCACTCCAGCAGGGGGCGGTAGTCTGTAATCGTCATTCCAAAAAGGGGAAACCGGAAGAGGACGAGGAAGAACGCGGATAGAACATTTTTTTGTTTTGATACAAGAAGACAATTTTCTTACCGCTGTTGCTCAACAGTCGTAATATAGGAACTTCTCATGGAGAATAATGTCTGATAAAAAGGTGAAAATGGCGTTGGCAGCCCTCTGTCTTTTATTAAACAAGAATAGAAGAGGTTCTTCCGTATTTCTTCTCGTGCACTGGCTCTCCTGTTTTGCTTTCTGAACAGCTAATCAGAGCGATTCCTACCCCCAACTGCACTGGCTCACGGCCAAAAAAAGGCCGACTGGAGCGGTGGGGTAGCGATGGAGCTGGACGGCCGGCGGTCTCCTTGGTGTGTCAGGGCCTTTACAGCGATCAACAGTCGAGACTATGAATCTAATATGGAATTTGTTAGTACAAATAAACGACCGGCCTCAAACACAACACAGACTTTCACATGTGTATGACCACTTACCTCCTCTGTAAACATCATGCCACTGAACATCCAGTATTTGGAGGACAATATTGATGCTCGTTTGTGTACGTACGAGCACATATGACAAGGACGCGAGCGAGCAACAAGTTACTGGTGCAGTTTGCCTAACGGCCTGTGGTGTCACTACGCAGTATTTTTGAAAGTTACATAAAGCTCGTGAAGGGATAAATTAAATTGCAGCAGGTGAAATATATTTACCAGTCCCTGAAAAATGTTTATTTTTTAAAATATTTTTCGCAATTATGAAATATTTAGACAGTTCACCTTCAGGGCCACTGTGTTACATCTATCTATCCATCTATCTATCTATGGCTCACTTGACAGCAGTCAGGGGAGCGGCTGTGAATGCTGTTTCTCCCGACAGCGTTATCAACACTCACCATGGCAGCGGCAGTAGCACAGGGGCGGCAGTAGCTCAGTCTGTAGGGACTTGGGTTGGGAACCGGAGGGTCGCCGGTTAAAGTCCCAGTGCTGTGGGCCGCTCCGTCACTCTGGCTTCTCTCCATTAATGCATGTTCATAGGATCCTGTTTGTGCATCTGTGTGTATATTTCAGCCTGTGTGTGTGTTCATGACTTACAGAGTGTAAAAACTGAAATTTCCCATTGCGGGGGATCAATAAAAGCAAAATCTTAATCTTAATCTTAATCTTAAATCTTAAATCACTAAGTGCAGCTCCGCTAAACACATTTCACTTCACAATAAAGGCCCTCTATTGTCATCTCTTTGAGGTGCTTTTATTGTGAAGCAGACGTATCAGGGGAACACAGTGACTTATAAAAATAGTTTTTAGCTTTTCTGTTTTGTATGCAATATAAATTTTTACTTTTTCAGTCACAACCTGTTTAATTGATCACCTGAACAAAGATTTGTCTTTAGTTATACAACTTTGAGATTTAAATCCTTGGGTCCTTTTTGCACTACACGAGATATTTGTGGTTAAAAAAGGACCAACATGAACATTTGAAACAAGCTACTTTTTACCTTGACTTAAGTCCATTCTTAATCTGGTACTTTGACTTGTACTTAAGTCAAATGTCATCAAAGTAACAGTACTTTGACTTGAGTAGAATATTTGAGTCCTCTTTCCACCTCTGGCTTTTCATTTGTATCTTTGTGACACCAAATTCAGGCCAACCTCTGCATAAGTCAGGACCAGACTCAAAGAATCTGGATCTGTCCCGATCTGTCCTGGCTTGTTAAACTTGCAGCAGGTCATGTAACTTAACTGAACATCAGATGGATCTATGCTGGTCAGAGGGTTCGGTTGACAGAGGGGACAACAAGTGAAAGACAGGAAGTCAACTTTCACCCAGGTAAAAGCCAGACAACTTGTGAAGGATGTCCATCTTTCCTTCATTGATCTCATCCACTGTGACTGACACTGCTTCTGCTCAGAGAGTTACTACTCATTTCATAGCCGTAGAAGCATTTCAAAGTGAGAGAGAAAAATCCTAGAAACCAAGGTAGAAAGGTGAGGAGGTTCCTGTGGGGCTGATATTCTCTAAATTCATTTGAAAGCACACTGTTTCATACCACTTTACAGCACTACTGCATTCAGCAAAAGTTTCGAGTCTACATGGTTCTTTATCTTCTCATGGCGTCTGTGCCAGCTTCCTCACCCTCTGCTTGTCAACAAATGCACGTTGTTTCAGAGTGGTAGTTGTAATAGTTTTATGACAGTGCAGTTGCAGTCAGAGACTTGCTGTTGGCGCCAAAGAGCACCAAAACTGAAAAGTTACATATTCTGGCTTTAATATAGTATCTTCAGTCTACCACAAGTCCCTTGTTTTCTTTCAAAAATAAAGGTAGGTGTGTATCCAAAAAGGAACTAAAGTAACCTAAGCTAAAGACAAAATTACAAAATAAGAGCATCACAAACTTTTTTTAAATTCAAAATGAGTGAATTCCAAACATGATTAAAATGTGATCAATTCCAGGTAACTATTGATCTTCAGCCATTAAAAATGAAATCATTTGACAGCCCTGATTAATATTAAATATCAGTCTAAGTACCTTTAATGTTTGTTTACTGTGTCCTGCAGATGTCCAGCAGCTGTTAGTGAGTAAAGAAGAGCTTCCACCTGAGCAGCAGGAGTGGAGCCACATTCTGGACCAGGAGGACACTAAGCCCCAACACATTAAAGAAGAACATGAGGAACTGTGGAGCAGTCAGGAGGAAGAACAGCTTCAAGGACTGGAGGAGGCTGATACCACCAAGTTCCCCTTCACTCCTGTCTCTGTGAAGAGTGAAGATGATGAAGAGAAACCTCAGTCCTCACAGCTTCATCAGAGACAAACTAAAGAGATGGAAACAGGAGTTGATGGAGAGGACTGTGGAGGAGCAGAACCAGAGAGGTACTCAGATCCAGAGAGATGTTTACAACCAGAGATTGAGGTCAAGATTGAAGACTCTGATGAACCTGATACTGATGACAGTGATGATTGGCAAGAGACAAGAGAAGATCTGTCAGAATTAAACTTGAAAAATAAGAAACTGAAGAATGGTAAGAGACCACATAGGTGCTCTGAGTGCGGTAAAAGATTTAACCAAAAAGAGCATCTGACCACACACATGATGATTCATACAGAAGAGAAACCCTTCAGCTGCTCTGAGTGTGAGAAAAGATTCAGCCAAAAAGGGTCTCTGACCAGACACATGTTAGGTCACACTGGAGAGAAACCCTACACCTGCTCTGAGTGTGGTAAAAGTTTAAGCCAAAGAGGAAGTCTGGCTACACACATGTTAGTTCACACTGGAGAGAAACCATTTAGTTGCTCTCAATGTGGAAAACTATTTAGAGAAAAGGGGACTTTGAAGAGACACAAAAAAGTTCACACTGGGGAGAAAGCCTTCAGCTGCTCTCAGTGTGAGAAAAGATTTCACCGAGAAGTGCATCTGACCACACACATGTTAGTTCATACAGGAGAGAAACCCTTCAGTTGCTCTGTTTGCAGTAAAGGTTTTACCCTAAGAAGAAGTCTGACCACACACATGCTACTTCACACAGATGAGAAACCCTTCAGTTGCTCTGTTTGCAGTAAAGCATTTCAACAAAAAGGAGCCCTTACCCAACACATGTTTGTTCACACAGGAGAGAAACCCTTCAACTGCTCAGAGTGTGGTAAAAGGTTTAGTTCTAAGGGAAAACTGACCAAACACTTGATAATTCACACTGGAGAAAAACCATTCAGCTGCTCTTTTTGCAGTAAAAGTTTTAACCAAAGAGAAAGTCTGGCCACACACATGTTAGTTCACACAGGAGAGAAACCCTTCAGCTGCTCTGGGTGTGGTAAAAGGTTTAGTTCTAAGGGAGAACTGACCAAACACATGATGATTCACACTGGAGAGAAACCCTTCAGCTGCTCCGTTTGCAGTAAAAGTTTTACCCGAAGAGGAACTCTGGCCACACACATGTCTGTTCACACTGGAGAGAAACCCTTCAGTTGCTCTATTTGTAGTAAAAGTTGTACCCAGAGAGGAAGTCTGACCAGACACATGTTAGTTCATACAGGAGAGAAAGCCTTCAACTGCTCTGGGTGTGATACAAGTTTTAGTTCTAAGGGAGAACTGAAAAAACACATGATGATTCACACTGGAGAGAAACCCTTCAGCTGCTCTGAATGTGGAAAACGATTTAGAAAAAAGGGGACTCTGAAGATACACAATAAAGTTCACACTGGGGAGAAAGACTTCAGCTGCTCTCAGTGTGAAAAAATATTTACCCATAAGACTAGTTTGACATATCACATGGCAAATCACAGAGGGGATAAACCCTTCAGCTGC
Source organism: Labrus bergylta (assembly GCF_963930695.1). NCBI lineage: Eukaryota > Metazoa > Chordata > Actinopteri > Labriformes > Labridae > Labrus > Labrus bergylta. The sequence continues at coordinate 31,573,621 of NC_089200.1, read as the reverse complement.
ACTGAGTGCAGTAAAAGATTTACCCGAAAACAGTATCTGACCTCACACGTTAGTTCACACAGGTGAGAAACCCTTCAGCTGCTCTGAGTGTGGCAAAAGGCTTCGTTCTAAGGGAAATCTGAACAGACATATGTTGATGCACACTGGAGAGAAATGCTAATCCTGTGCAATGGTAAAACTGATCCAGAGGAATCCAAGTTGCAGCTGCAGTCAGAATACAAAATAGGAAAATCTCAATGACACCTGAACATGCACAGGATTAATTAAGAGTGCAGAGGCCACTGGGCACAAAACTGCTGCAGCCTTTGATCACAAACTGAATGACAACACCTATAGATGTCATCTGCCATTCTGGATTTACTCAACATATTGTTAGAAGAAACAATAGAGATGTATTATAGCCTTCAGTGAGTATACCTAAATGGTATATGGAAATAAACACTTCAATTGTTTGTATAGTTGTTCTGTTATCATTTCTCTCTTTGGCCTTCTTTTTTCTGCTTCACTACTTTAAAAAAAATAAATAATAATGTATTTATTTTTAATTACAAGGACCAACAAATTAACACAATACACAACAAACCACAACAACAACATACAGACACATTACATCAAAACAAAAAACTAACAAAGATTAAAAACAGCAGTTTTCACAACCAGTAGAGCTAAATAAAATCATTCATATTCTATTCAATTGTATTTGATGTTCCTATATACATTACACTGAACCATTCTTTCAGAAATATTGCCAATGGAGACTATTCCCTTACAAAAACCTGACGAGTACCTCTGAGTACATGAGATAATCTCTGCAAAGGCAAGATGGACATCAGTTTTTCATACCACATTGAGATATCGAGAGGATCTTCGTCTAACCATTTCTGTAGCACTGAGGCGTGCAGCATACAAAGTAACTCCAAGAATGTACCGGTGCCTACGGTCACAGAAGTCCAGTCCAAGAACAAAATGATGAGGATTTAAAGGAATATAACGCCCAAATATTTTCCTTGTCTCATTTTGGGCCGAGAGCCAGAATTCTGTGATTTAAGACATGACCATAAGCTGACCATAAGTGCCACAACTACTTTTGCATTTCTGACATGATGATGAGCACGTAGGGTCATATTTACATCTGATAGCCGGGGTCACGTGCAGTCTGTGGATGATCTTATATTGAGTCTCATAGAATTTGTTTGAACATGTAATCTTTTTTGCATTTAATAAAATCTCTCTCCACATCTCATCATCGAGATGGTACCCAAAATCAACCCAGGAAGCTCTGCTACTGATAGTAGGGATGTTGATAAACATTTGATCATATGAAAAACGTAGAGTTTTTTTGTTTAAAGACGACGCTTTTAATAATGTATTTTCCAGCTGAGTCATATACAATACAGTATTATATGCTGGAATGGGTTTTATATAACTCCGAAGTTGTAGATAACGAAAAAACTGTTTGAGAAAGATCAAATTCATTCATGAGTTGGGAGAAAGATTTTAGAGTCCCATCTAAAAAGAGATCTCGTATTTGTGAAACACCAGCACTCTTCCATGTTTTAAAACCCCTATCTGTGCAAGACTGTATAAAATCAGGATTACATGAAATAGAAGCCAAAATAGAGTATTGAGTCACAATCCCAAAATGCAACTCACATGATTCCACGTTTTCAAGGTGTTTCTGACAATAATATTATCGTTCATTCCTTGTAGACTTATTGCATTGTTTATGAATGACATATCGTAAAGGGCGGTTTCACATCCAGTATTTTATAAATCCAGAAATGTAGAATTAGCATCATTTTTTAGTAATGTATGTCATTAATGAAGCCCAGTGGTAGTACATCACATTTGACAGAGCTAACCCCCCTTTGTCCACTGGTAACTGAAGTTTCTCCCATTTAAATCTTGGACGTTTATCTTTCCACACAAATTTTGTTGTCATACTATGTAATGATTTTTTAAAATTTAACTGGAATATAGTTGGGTAACATCTGCATTGGATATAACAGCCTTGGGAGGACATTCATCTTTACAATAGCAACACGGCCAAGTAATATGGATAAAGGGCTCCATCTTTGAAGATCTTTTCTAATTTCACTTACCACTGGGTCTAAATTCATTTTTAACAAATTACCAAAATGACAAGACACTTGAATCCCTAAATATCTAAACCCATTAGAGGACAACTGAAAAGGTATGTACTTTGCTAAATCAGAACATATTAAGTTTCCTAACGGAAAGGCTAGGGCAGGGGTGCCCAAACAGTCGATCGCGATCCACAGGTAGATCGCTGACTGATTCTTAGTCGATCGAGATGTTTAGTCAATATAAAATACAATCGTAAAATAGAAACGTGATTTCAATTTCATCTCATTGCAGTGTTCCCACACATAGACTATACCTGGGTGGTGAGCCAAATTATACTTCCTGTACTACCTGTTTGTATTTAATTTTTCATTTATTCATGAAATTGCTGCGTGCATGAGCGAGAGAGCGAGCGAGAGAGCGAGCGAGAGAGCGCGCGAGAGAGAGCGCGCGAGAGAGCGCGCGCGCAAGAGAGTGCAGGCACGCGCAAGGACGTGCAGGTAAAACCGGGGCAGGTAAATGTTTTACCAAAAAGTCATATATATTCAATTCAATTCAATTCAATTTATTTTGTATAGCGTCAACTCATAACAAGTGTTATCTCAAGACACTTTACAAAAAGCAGGCAAAATACCTAACTCTTTGTCTGTTAACATTACAAAAGAGCAGGTAAAAAGACCTTACTCATTGTTATGTTACAAAAAGCAGGTAAAAGATCTTACTTATTGCTATATTACAAAGATCCGGCCTATCCATCATGAGCACTTTAGCAAAGCAGCAAAAGTTACAGTGGTAAGAAAAAACTGCCTTATTAAAAGGCAGAAATCTTCGGCCGGATCCCAACAGCCTTCACAGGCCTAGACTGCGCCGGGGTTGGAAAGGGATAGGGGGAGAGATGGGATAAGATGCAGGAAGAGGGATAGGGAGCAAGGGGGTGGGGGGAGGCAGACCGTCCATCAACAATCCTGTACAATCCATCATCAATATATAGAAAGTATGCTGTGAGTATTAAGCACATTTGATGTAGCTGCAGTTACTTTTCTCTGCTCCTTTCTCTGCTGTCATGACTGTGAGCATCGCGGGGCACGAGACACACCAACATACAGCGCAAATGCACACACACACACTTGCACTGGAGCGCCAGCCACCACGCAAACCTTTTTACTTTTAGTGCTACAGCACACAGTTGATCCGTGATCCGTACAGAGGCGTGAACACACGTGACCTGGTCAAACGGTCGGTTCGACTTTACTCCGTTCACTCTCACCGTGTCTGCAGCTAATTTAACAAAAGCAACATCATCTCACAGCAGCCTGCTGTAGTCTGTGAACATCTCCACACAGATTAAAGTTGTTTGTTGTAAACTAAATTAAGGGAAAAACACGTGATATAAATAGCCTACAAGTAATATTAAAATGTACCCTAAAATGTGAGTTTAAAAAAAAGTATGTCGATATTGTATTATTTTTTACGACTCACAGAACTGTCATTTATTATATCTGAAATTATTTTCTGTTTGTTGTGTGAGTATTAAATGCATTTGGAGGCTGTCGGTAAAGGCTACGGCTCACTATGTGGACTGGTAGATCTCTGCAGACTGGCAACTTTAAAAGTAGATCTTGGTTCAAAAAAGGTTGGGCACCCCTGGGCTAGGGATTTTCCATAATCGACTTTATATCCAGAGAACATCCTGAACTCATTTATTATCTGGATAACAGCTGGGACTAGTTAAAAATAAAAGAACATCATCCACATACAACAAAATCGTATGTACTTGTTTCTTGGTTTGGATACCGGTAACAGAGGTGCTGGATCTAATCATCTTAGCCAAAGGTTCCATTGCTAATGCAAAAAGTAAAGGAGATAAGGGGCATCCTTGTTTTGAGCCTTTACTTATTGCAAAAGGAGAAGACATTCCCCCATAATGGAGACTGATGCTTGTGGTGCAGAATATAACAATTTGACCCACTCTATAAATCCATCTCCAAAAGCATACTTCTTTAAGGTTTTGAATAAATATTCCCACTCTATATTATCAAATGTTTTTTCTGCATCTAATGTCACCACTAAAGCATTGAGTTTTATTAACTTAACATACTGTAAAATACCCAATAATCTCCTGATGTTTGAACATGATCTCCTATTTTGAACAAAGCCTTCTGGTCATGTCCCACAATTTTTGGTATGATATGATTAATCCTGACAGTAATTAAGCAAAAATTTTACAGTCTGTGTTTTGAATACTTATTGGTCTGTAGGACTCAGGAAAATCTGGGTTTTTGTTTTCCTTTAGTAGAACTTTAATAGTGGCCAGTTGCAATGATTGTGGAAGTGTTTAATAGATGATGAATATTTAAACATGCTAGTTAATAGGGGAGAAAGGATTTCTTTAAAGGCTTTATAAATCTCTGGTGGGAGACCATCAGGTCCACAGGCCTTCCCCGATGCAAAGGTATCTATCGCCTCCTCAACTTCCTTACCGCTTATATCCATATCACACTTACTCCTATCTTCTTCAGAGACCTTAGGGAGTTTTATGCGTTGAAAAAAGTTATTCATCTTATCATCCATGCCTAGTGTTTTTGAACTATATAAAGAGGGGAAAAAAATCATTAAACACCTTTGTCATTTCATTTTTAGTATAAAGCAGCTTCCCATTCTTGTCCTTAATTCTGGTAATATTTTTTTTTGAGCGTTTGTTGTTTAGAAAAGCTTTAGTTGTTTCCCATAAGTTTGAAGGGTCTGTATATTCATTGTCATTCTCCTGGATAAATAATTTGAGTTCTCTTTGGGTCATAGGACAAAAGTTTGGGTCAGATAAAATAGCTCTGCTGCATTTCCAATTATATCTGTTTGAATAACTATTTGATATACAGATACCTAAAAAAAACTGGAGCGTGGTCCGATATATGAATAGATCCAATATAACATTTTTCTACTTTTTCAATAGAGATTTGTGGAACAAGGAAAAAAAACTATTCTAGAGTAAGACCTGTGAGGATTGGAGTAAAATGTAAAGTCTCTATTATCTGGGTTGAGCATACGCCAAACATCTACAAGACCGACTTCATTTAACATTTGACAGATAGCTTTTTGTCTGTGGGTTTGGATGGTTGCGAGATTACTAGGCTGCCTATCCAGTTTCCCATCCAGCACACAGTTCCAGGCACCACCAAAAATAACATGCTGGGAACTATACTGTGCAAGCAATGAAGTTCATTTTGTAAAAATATTCAACTGATATTTGGTGCAGCATATACATTTAGAATGGTTATTGATTCACCATATAAAAAAACATATAAAAACAGAAAGCAACCCTCTGGGTCAGATTCATAATATTCCATTTTAAATGGGAGGTCTTTATGAATTAAAATATAACCCCCCCTACTTTTGCTATTATATGAGGCAGAAAACACTTGCCCAACCCAGTCTCTCTTTAATTTTGAATGTTCTAAGTTTGTTAAATGTGTCTCCTGCAATAATCCAATAGTTGCTTTCTCTTTTTTCAAGTAAGATAGGATTTTCTTCCTTTTAATGGGATGTTTACACCCTTTAATATTCCAGGAACATCATATATATTAAAGCTCATATTCAGCCCACTGTTAGAAAATTTACAAATTATTGCTCTGCTGATAACCTTCATTAATATCTGAACTCATTTACAACACAAAAACATAAAACCAACAAAAAACAGAGACTTCACCAACAAAACAAATAAGAGACATAACACCATGTCTCCCATCCAAACGGCAATAGGCCCAATAAAAGTCAAAGAGACCTGTGTTGTGCCCAACCATACCCTAACAACTACAAAAAGGAGCCTGTGTCTGTCAACTATTATTGAAAAATTAATTATTGCCAGAACTTTGATATATACTTTTATAAATATACATATATATAGTTTAAACCGAAATAATTACAAACGGAACTGATTTCATTTGCAGTCTTATTGCTGGCATTTTAGAGAGTAAGAAAAACATGAAAAATAAAGAAGAGAGAGACAAGTGAGAAGTGCAGCTTCACTGCTTTTTATACATTTTCTAAAGAGGAGAAAGACTCTTACATTGGTTTTTGATTCAATTCCCACGGTAACCCGACTCGTCATTGTTGGGGTTTTGCAGAGCTAATAAGAGGGCAACATTTATGCTGGGTTTTAAATAGTAATATTTGGTTATTAAATGAACATTAATAATTATCCTTAATTAATCATTAATATAATTCAACAAATTATTAATCTGAGTTAATAAAAACCAGGGGCACCACTCTGATATCAGAGAACAATAACCAAATATCACAATATCAGTCCCGCATTAATTGATTAAATACTAATATTAATAATTAATAAATACCTGTATTTAATAAATTGAAAGCGTGAAATCCGTACACAAGCCCTCGCACCCAGCTTATATTGCAATGCACATACACCAGTAATCACAAACAACTGCTCTATGAATGAAATGGTCATGTGATTTCAAACATTTTGTACTTTTATACTTTTAAAGTACATCTTACAAATGATCACAGATGTTAAATACCACTCTGATCCTCCTCAGTGGATCACAGCTAAGAGGTAGATTAGAACCTAGAACAAGTTAAAATGTTTTGTATTGTATAGAAGGAAACATCTGAAGTCCCCATTGTGGAGTCCTTCTGGATGTTCGAAATATAAACATGATTTCCTCTTATCTTGTATGATGCAGTTTGCTCTTAGTAGCTGTAACAGAGTTAAAATGCACTTTTTGTTTAGTCCAGTTTACGATTTATATTTGAGATTTAATTTATAATTTATTTCTGTTAAGTATTTGTGAATTTTATCTTAACGAGTTATTTATATTTACTGTTATTTTAACAAATTTATGTTTCCTCCGTAGCTCCTTCCGTCTGTCCCTCACAGTGCCGTTTTGCATTGCTGAGGGTAAGTTGTATGTAAAAACGTTGCTGCATCATTATCTTATTTACTGTGGAAAATCAGTGATTTAAGTTTTGATGTTTATGTTTATGTTTATTTTATAAACTGATAGTAATACGATGTTAATCAGTCATTTTGTTTAGGTTTTGAGTTTTATATCACTTTGGAGACTGTTTGAATGTAGCGGTTTTGGCGCAAATTGTGTAATATCCTACAGCGCTTGTGTAACGTGATTGACGTAGTGCCGCAGATATTCTCAGTTAAAATAATATTTATTTTGCATGTGTAGGAGCAGAGGTGCAGAAAACGAATGTCCAGAAGGCACATTGAATGTTCTTTTGTCTTCTGCAGGTATGTTTTTCTTTGTATTTTCATACTTTCTGTTTCGTTTAACAGCCGCATGTTGTCGTTTATTTTGTCCACTAGATGTCACTGTTTTACCATTTGGTATAATATAAATGTGGTGTAATATAAATGTGTTATGAGCTCTGACAGTGCCGTTTTGCATTGCTGAGGGAACAGAGGTGCAGAAAACGAATGTCCAGAAGGCAAATTGAATGCTCTTTTGTCTTCTGCAGGAGAAAATAAAAGCTGGAAAACAGTCAAAGTGTGGTTTTCTTCACTCCTCCTGACCACATCCGTTACAGAAGCATGGACATGTTTTTATATTGTCGATCAAACTTTATTTTTGAAACAATTTGAAATGACACAAAATGTATTAGTATGAATTAGATTGTTATGCTATCCAGCTTCTAATCTTCTATTGCAACCTGTGTTCACAGAAGACAAGAAGTGCCTCCACCACATCATCCAAAGGGATCCCTGAAAGTCACACTGGATCTTTGACTCACAAGTTGCCTGATGATACTTGTTTTTTTTTTGTTTCTAACACTGACTGGATTCAACTAAGAAGAACACAGTGCAGAAGACAATTTAAAACATTACATTGGACAGATATCATTGCAAAAGGGATCAGAAGCATCCATCAGTTTAGCATTTAAAAGACAGAGTGTAAAAACTGTTGGATCAAAGAAAAGCTGCCTAGTGTTTACCTGCACTGGGTATGGCTGTTTTGAGGATTGTAATGTCCAGGTGACTGTAAAAGTGGACAGTGAATCATCACTGAAGGGGGTTCCTCTCAGGGTGACATTGAGCTGCACAAAGAGTTAAGAATGAGACCGATAAGAGCGGATGATAAGACCAGACATAGTCCAGAAAGAAGCATTTATTTGCACAGCCTGACTAGCCTGCAGGAGGCTGTTTTGGAGTCTGGATGCAGGGACCAGATTCTGAAAACCAGGGTTCTAAAAACTTTAACTTAGACAGAAAGAAAAAAGCACAGGCTGCACAACAACGATATGATCAGTCTGCAAATGATGTCAGCAGAAGAGAAAGTCACAGAGGGCAAACCGCCAGAGGGTGAAATGCTTTGGTCGAACAACACCATCAGTCTGTTCAATGAAAGGTCTAAAGAGGACATCAGGAAGTGAAGTCAAAAAGGCAAAAGGAGAGACCACACCTTTTTACATTGATGAACTTGTGTTCAGAAATCCACTGAAAGGATCCTCCCCTGTGCCTGTTGAAACATTTGTGACATGTGAACATACCACTGCATCAGTCTCCTGTTCTTTAGGCTCCTTTATCACAGACTGTGTGAAACTACATGGCCAGAAAACTCACTAGAGACCTGTGATGTGACGGCTCAGTAGTTTGAATGCAGTCTATTGCACAGAACCTATGTGGGCGGAGTTTCAGTGAGCTGCTCACACAGTATTACAACCATGTGACAGCACGTGGAAAGGAGCATGAGCTTCAGCTTCCTGTCCTACATCTATGCCATGAATAATTCAAAAGGACCTGTGCAGAACACAGTGAGTGATGTCATTAGCTAAATACATTTCAGTTTGATTTAGTTGCTGGCAAACACTACCTTCTTTTCATGCATGTCATCGGCCTTATGACTCGAGATCCTACTCTAAAACTACTCCATAAAGAAGTAGTAAGTGCTGCCATTGTCATGTCGAGTCCCTCTAGTGGTCAGAATGTTGAACAACATTTCCTGCAGATTCTTCTTCCCTCGACTGTGCAGCCGCTCATTGATGACCGAGGTATTGCAGAGGAAGACTTTGTGGTAGGTTCTTCTTTTCTAAATGTTAAATTCACACCTTTTGTTCTTTGTTTGTCACTTTTGAATCGTGTCAGTCCATCATCTGTCGTCTCATCAAACAAATCTAAATACATTCATAATGACATTATTATAATTTATTCACCATGAAATGGAAAGCCAAACGTGTACTTTCTCCCTCAGGCAGTTCTGTGGTCGGACCTTGACTGGGCGAGGCAGCTTGCTCTTCTGCATGAATTGTGTGTATTCATTTTGAGCTTGGTTTTCAAATGATTAGAATAACGTGCTTATCCTACAGGCGACCTTGGACGTCATGGAAACGTACCTCTTTATAAAAAGATCTGAAAAAACAAGTCGACCCACGTCAACTTTAGTGTCAAGACGTATAAAAAGCATCAACTGAAAGAACTAAGTTGTTGTTTTATGACTCAGTTTGAGGTCAAAATAAAAACATTTTAAAAATACTAATATGACTTCTGATTCATTCTTACACATATCTTAAAAACAGCTACGGTCGGGACAACAAGACCCAGGGGATGATGGAGAAGAGTCAGTGGGATCTAAAACAGACTGAGCAGATTGGAGGACTTTGTGCACATGTTCAAGGTCAGGCATCGAGCACTTCTGAGGGAATACCAAGACTCTGTAAAAAGTCAGAGCAAGGTCGGATATTAACGCAACGTTTCTACTAAATGTCATTGTATTTCCATGTCACTGGAGTTTGAGGTGTCACAAGGTGATCAAATAATATCCTCAATTTACGGCTTTGTACCTTTAAGAGATATGCTCAAAAAAGAATACTAAAACTGTCAGACGGATAAAAAATAAACTCAGATTACAGTAGAAATGTATTTTAAAATATGGGTTATCTATCAGTGCTTCACACATAATGGCATGGTCTCTTCACATCCACTAATCTGTGCTAAATAATGCTCATTCAATTGGAATATGTAGAGAAGAAAACCCTCAATATGCAGCCACAGATATGACCTTCTATTTGTAGTAACGACCCAGTTTCCTCTGTGCCTGTTCTAAACTGGATCCACACGGTCAATGGTGAACGGTGGAAAGAGAAGAAACAGTGAAGGAGAGGTGTAGACATCTCACCAACAACAAACAGAAAGTACAGAAGGTCAAGAAAAGATGTTGTTTGTGATCATATAATTACAGTATACCATGCCATGGGTTGAAATAACCACATGAAATCTAAATCTAATGATGCTGGGTAAATTTGTCATGATCAGGTTTGAAAGAAGAAAACAACCATCCACACGAGTTACAGCTTCACCACCTGATCTTAGCAGCATGCACTCTCTCAGGTTCTACACTAACGCTTTGCTGAATGGATGTCAGAGTGACTTGAACTGAATCACAAACTTGTAATTTTCATTCTTTTTGAATGAACACAGAATTACATTTATTTTGAAAGATGAGCTCGTGCGAGATGTTTGCAACATCATCCAGTTTGAAGGATCTTAAGGACACGACATGCCGCCCGTCTGAATCCACACCGGCAGAGGAACAAAGAAAAAGCACCAAAGACATGAGCGAGCCATCCCAAACAAATGTTCCCTTACAGCTGATCTGTTTGCACGTACAGACAGACGTCTGATAGGAGTTTGAAAACAGTCGGGTGTTTGGGGTTTTTCTTTAAACACAGTGATATGTAGCTGTTTGATATGAGAGCTTCTCTTCTGATAGTCAAATGTACACAGTTTATTCTGAATGGAGGGTGTTTGTATTTCATGGATCACAGCTGAAGTCTCCCCAGATGAACAGCAGCCATCACCACAATATGTGCCACCAATGGTTACTTTGACTACATGTGTTATAAGAACCCTTCAGATATTCAGTGTTTTTATAGATTCACCAGCAGATGATGAAACGGCTTCAAACTGAAGTCAAGTTGGAAAGTTACTCACTAAATGTAGGCTATGACACAACTCTGCAAAACACTTCAGCTATTTAATAGAAATTCACCAAACTGACACAAAGGTTATTTTTTGGTAATAAGAGCTGGTGTGGAGTCACCTGTAGTCAAGTTTGTTTGTGAAGTCAAGTTTGTTTGAATGTGAATATTTTTACTCTTTAGAGCATTTAGATGCTCCCTGTGCATTCACGCCCGGCTGAACATAAAGACCAGCAGGCTAACAAGGTTGTAGCTTATCGTCACACCTATATTGAGGTATTGTTTTGAGTTATTCCTTTAAGAGTTATTGATCCTGGAAGTTCTAATCTTTGAGTATCTTTCCAACTTTGCCTCAGTAAGCAACACTACATACATCTATATATGCTGAAAGTTCAAAGAGGATGTCATTTGGCTAAAGGCCGATGCTTAACATCTTTACAGCTTGAAACAGAAGGGCCGGACAACAGAAGCAGCACCGCCCCCGTTTTCAACACAACAGAACTCTGGTCTGCGTTCAACGACAGAAAAAGAAGATTGTCAATTGAACTATCTCCAAGTTTCAAAGTGATGGTTTGGAAGGCAGATCTTACAACATTTGTTTCAGATGCCTTCAATAAAACTCTGCAGCATTATGGCGGACTGACACTTTGTGTAAAGCAGGAGGGTAAGATATTGTGGAGGAAAGTGACCTACACATTCAAAAACATGACAAACTAAAAAACGAGGGAGGCAATTGTTACCAACGCAGGTAACCTACCGTACAAGAAGATCATTCATGCAGTCAAATAAAATCCATCACACAGGGCTTTGTGCAGAGCCAAGAAGACTAAAAAACCATCAAGAACGTCTTACAGAAAGTGGAAGAACTGAATCTGAAATCCCAGCTTCAAGCTCTTCCATTGTGTGAAGACTTCAGAGTCTCCACTGTCAAAGACTTCATGAACAGGAGAAGGTTCCCCCTTCTCAACTAGTGGTTTACCTGGTGAACAATGAGGAGCCGTCGGTAAAGCAGATGGAAAGAATAGCCTGTAAGAATAGACTAGAATCAACAAGTTCAGAAGCCAGCCTGCCAGTCTCAGAGCAAATCCCTCAAAATGAAGAAGACCGGGTCGGAGGCATCCTCATTACTGAGGACAGAATTCTAATTTACACATGGATATTCAACATGAAGGATAGATTCAACTGACTTTGAATATATACTCAGTGATATAATACCTGACGATGTATTCTGTCATGTGTTTTGAATGACTTTTTTGACGGGTTTTATCTCGACATCTCTTTCATGAGATTTACAGACGGTTTCATTTTCATTTGACAGAATTGGCAAATGTAAAGTTTTATGAAGATTTGTGACATGTTTGATTGATTCAGTAATATTAATGAGACTATGTCTAATGAATGAAGAATTACTTTGTGTTTTTTCAGCTCATTGTGGAAACAGAAGACGGCTGAGGTTGTAGTGGCAGCAGTTCCACCACAGGGATCTGTGCTCACTGTGTTCTTGAAACATTACAGGTACTACAAAGAGAGATAATCAAGTAGGAGAACCTGGTAACCTAGAATAAAAAAAAAACAATCATATTTCACATGTAGGTGAACTAGGTAAACATATAACTTAACCTCTGATTCAGTATTGTTGTGATTTAAATGTCATGATTGTTTTATCAACTGGATTTGTTTCTGTCCATTTTTAGATTTAGGTCATGGAGGGCCTCTTTCATCTTCATGCCACTGAGCTCAACCTCCAACACTACTGTGCTACCGCAGGCTACGGCATATCGTGGACGTGCTACAGAAGTTAATGGGCATACAACATGAGCTGCTGGGCTTGCCACAACGAGCCAATGGGCTTAGATCAGTGATCTCACACTGACAAGACGTCACACTGGCAATTTTTTTTTGAGGGGGGCTAGAACCGAGCGTTACATGCAGCTAATGCTGCAGCTAACAGGAAGACGTAGGAGAAGCTGCGTTTACGCAGACTTTGAGTTTTTGCACATAGATGTGCCTAAACATACACAGGACACATGGAAAACACATTAAAGAGCATATAAAACCAGAAAAAGCATAATATGACCCCTTTAAGACAGTTCAGCTGCTAAGTGTCTTTTGGAAGATTGTTGGGAATTTATCGGTCAGGAGAAGAAATCTAACTTCTTTCAACACATTAGACAACTTGCCATTGCAGACATTGGGCTTGATCAAGACAAAGTGTCTGGGGCTCTCTGGTCGCCTGTTCCTTTCTGGTTTCTCCCAGAACCTGAGGTTGACCTATCCCTGCTTGAAAAGAGGTATAGTAATAATGTTTCTGGGAGTTTAGGCGTTTATATAAATCAGATGAAGGGTGAATATGCAGGTTTTCACAGATGGGTCCAAGGATCCAGTCTCAGGGAAAGATAGGTTTGTATGTGGTGAATCTTCATATCCGGCAGAGTGTCCACATATCTGATCATTTGTCTCTTTTTACATCTGAACTTTTGGCTATTTTATGGGCCACATGGTGGGTTGTGGAGGTTCAACCTCCAAAGAGTTTAATCTGTTCTGACTCGGTAGCTGCCTTGTTGGCATTGAAAGAGGAGTCATCAGCATCTGGTCCTGATTTGGTTCAGGAGATCCTCTGCTGTTTACTTCAGGTTAAAAACTTGGGGTGTCAGATTAAGTTTTTATTTGTACCAGGTCATACAGGGATCGAAGGGAATGAAATCTCTGACACACTTTCAAAGCAGTCTCTCTTAAACAGTGTAGTTGAGATGAATGTTCCTTTGGGGAAAGTTGAATGTTATAGTGTAAAGAAAAGTTAGAGTGTCAGTGGCAGAGAGAATGGGATGAAGAGCGAAAGGGCAGGCACTTTTTCTCTCTGCAACCATCAATAAAAAGGAAGATGCTACTGCTAAAGTCTGGTAGAAAGGATGAGGTGGTTTTAACTAGGTGGTGGTGTTACCATTTTTGTTAAATCAAAACGTCATTCTTGGGTAATTCTGTCTGAATCGATTCCCAAACAACTGGAATTTCTGGCAGTGAGTTTAGAAGTGTCTAAGGATTTTGGTTTAACTGTTGTTGGATGTTATAGGCCTCCATCTGCCGTGATTGATGCGTTGCGGTCTTTGATGCAACTTTTATCAAGACTAAATTATAATGAAATTGTTTCAACAGGCGATCTGAGCTGGGATTGGCTCAAACCAGTATTTGATGATTTTAAATCTTTTTGTGACTCTGTCAACCTGACCCAGTTGATTAATTCACCAACTCGCCCAAATCATAAAAACCCTGAGAGATAGGCCCTCATTGATTTCATCTTGACTAATGTTCCTCATACATTTTCAGCTGTTGGTGTTTTTTGCAATGATTTGCGTGACCATTGTGAAACATTGAAATCCCTAAATCAAAACCCGGTGAACTCTCAAAGAGGGATCTAAAACATTTTAATGAACTGGGGTTTAATCATGATTTGTTCCACTTCAACTGGAGTAGAATAGAACAGATCCCTGATGTTGAGAGAGCATTGACTTTTTTTTAATGATGGCTTTATGCACATTTTAAATACATGCATCTTTCAGGATATACAGAGTTAAGGGGCGTGATAACCCCAGGTTTTCTCATGAACTATTCATGCACGAAACCTGGCCTGGGCAAATGCAAAGGGCAGCAGGTTGTGCTACTGATTGGATTGCTTTTAGAGAACTAAGAAACAAATGTTACTCTTTTATCAAGAAAGCCAAATCTGATTATTATTTGTCTGTCTCTACAAAACATTTAAATGACCCGAGGAGAAGAAGCCGGTGCTTCCATAGAAATTTCTAAGGAAATTCCAAGGATGTCTGCTTTTGTCCTTCCTTTAATTAAAGGCGGTGACCAGAGTATTTTGAACAACTAGGCCTATATCAAATTTGTCAGTACTTGTTAAAATCCTTGAATCTCTTGTGAGTGACTAGCTAAAAGAGTTTTTGTACACCAATGATGTTTTATCACCTTATCATGCATCCTTGAGGTTCATTACAAATTGTAAAGCTCTGACTCACCATTGTGAGTTGTACTCTCGGGTTGGATGGCCCGCTTTGGCGACCTGTAGGCTCATACACTGGTACAACCTAAGGCGATTCTTGGTCTGCTTCCTCTCTATCTGTGTGTTTTTATCATGCAGAGAAGTACTGGACAGTATTCTTTGCGTTCTCAGGCCCTCTTTATGCTCTCTGTCCCAAAACCATAGACTGTAAAAATAATGGACGGGACAAGGTCCCCGGTCTAGTGAAGCTTTTATTTTTAGAGCTCCCCCTACTGACTGGCTGCAGTATAGGTCATAAACCCCGCCTCCTCAATGATAACAGACGGGATGTGGGTCAAACTGGAAAGCTAAAATACTCGTCACATAATTTTTTTCCAAACATAAACTCTGCTGTGATCATTAGTTATTATCACCCTACATTGTGTTCAAGTGCTCATTTTTCTGTGAAGTTTGTTTTAAATAAGTTATTTGAGGTTGAAAAACGGGATTTTACGTCATATTTGACGATGATTGACAGCCGCCGATCTTGCGTAGCTCTCTTTGTAAATAGCAAAAGTTACGTAGTGAAGGAAAGCCGAGACGCCATTGAATTTTTCCGTTCAGTTTTTTTGTCTTTTTGGAGCTGGCAAAATGAGTTGTTCTGCAGTAAACTGTTCTAACCGACCTGTGGGAGCTAAGGGATCTTTGCAGTTTTTTCGGTAAGTAAAAAAGTGATTTATGTGTCATTGGTTAAAGTCGTTATCTAGCTAGCTAACACATAAGCAGTCTAAGGTTAGCTGAAATGTTGTAAAGCTAGGTTACTTATCCGGCAGGATTTATCTTTTTATTTTATTTTATAAAATGAGCAAACCTAATAGCTGACATGTTATGTTTCTTGATATTGTTATGTCGTTATTGTGATTGAAATTGTATTTAAAACCAAGAATCGTAATATAAAATCCGCTCATAGATGCGGTTCATTGACTGTACAGTTATTTTACAACAAAAATAAATATGTCTGGTAAAGTCTCAAAAAAGTATCTAGGGCAAAAACAAAGCCACATAATTGTAATTTGGCCTGCATCATTACTAATGTGTACATGTTTACAGTCTGAGTGATAAGTGGGCTATACCGAGAGTAACAGGTTTTACTTTCACCGTGCAGGCTGAAATTCAAAGTACTATATACGAGGGTAGAATATTTCTCTATGTATCCAGATAAAACTAAAGGTAAGATCTGATTTAATATAACTGTTACTGATTTAAGAGACTAACCGAAACGTGAACGCAAACATCAACAACCGGCGGTGGTGTAATGTAATATTAACCGAGCATCATGCTGCTTAAACTGATAAATATTCTGTATTGTCTTCCACACACCAATTCAACAGTCACAAGTTGATCATATTGTAAATTTAATGACACTCATTGAGAAATTGTTCTAAAAATTGACAAAACCTGACAAACATTGCGGTGATTGTGACTGTGTCTGTATTTATCACCTTTGAAAAGAAGGTGTTAATGCAGGAGACCAGTGTTACACACAACATGCTGCTGATAGTAGAAGTTAGGAGACATAGGCACAACAAAAGAAGACATAAAGATCGCGTTTTCCCCCACACATGTTAATATGTTTTAAATGTCATGCATTTATTTTTGTTTTGCTTCAATAATGGTTAACGAAGAGAAACACCATGATTAAACTACAGGCTGTTGTTGCCTTTTTATAGCCAAAGAAAACTGAACATTCACAGCCTCTGTATTCAAAAGAATTTCAACATTTACATTTATGTCGTCCTGTTTCCCTCTTCTCACCAACATTATATTTTAAACAGGGATTTCCTTTTTCTCTGGTCCCTCGTCTCTCCCCCAGCTCGCCCCCTCTGGTGCGCTCCTCTCCATAATGCGCTCGTCTCCTCCCTCTAAAGCTGCTGCTACTCTGTAGGACGCTTTGATTGGGACACCTCACCAATAAAATACTATTTTATATTTTATAATTTTACTCTCCAAAGGCATATGAGTATGTGCGTGACAACTTTAACAAAGCTTTACCACACAGTCACACCATCCGCACAGCTGATCCAGGATTTACTGTAGCATCTTTTACAGCACTAAAAGGTCATGTACAGGCAAACAGAGAGAAGGGAAAAGAAACAATCTGTGCTCTCAAATAACAAAGCAGTCTCAAATCTTTTTGAGGAATTACAGCTAATTTTTTTTTACTTTGCATACAGTACATCCTCTGATAAATACAGTGAAGTACTTTGATTGCATTTCTGTGGTGTTCCTGTAGGTAACCATGATGCAGCCAGACTGAAGCAGCAGGTTGTGAAGGTGGACGCCTTCATCTGGTCTTTGCAGTGCTGATTCTGAAGAGAACGCCTTCACATAGGACTCAAAGGTAAAATGATCTCTCATATGATTGGACCGTGTTATTGTAACCGCTATCGGCATCAAAGTAATTTTAGTAACAATTTATAATCCTTCCTAAAATGTAAGGAAGACTAGCAGAAGATTTTAACAACCTCTATGGTTCTGCAATAAGTTCATGTTTAAATTGTTCTTCTTTCTGTCTTCAAGGAAATCAATGCCCAAAGGAAACAGCAGTCCAGACTCTGATTCCAGCTCCGGTGAGGTTCTGCACACAAATTGGCTGTCTGATTATATGAGAATATTTAACATTAGTTTAATTTATCAGGCTGGCCCATGTGATGACAGTTTACAATAATCTTCAATAGAAAGTGGCAGGAACACTTTTGTCTTAAAACATCAATTCATAAAGCTGATCATATTATTGGATTCATCATGTCTTATTATATATTTTGTTTTTCCTCATAAATAGTTATCCTGTCAGGTTCTAAAGTTTAGCAGAACCTGAGGACAGATCTGATTTCAGGTCTGAGGCATAAACATCACAGTAAAATTCATTATACTTTACATTTAACTCTGTGATTGTTTTTCTTAATTACAGAAGATGCCTTCAGATTCAGATCCATCAGCAACCCCTGACAATGGAGGACTCGTCCCCTGAGCGTTTCCTGTCCTCTCTCGATGGTCTTCTTCTCTTCAGTTATTAACTCTTGAAAACAGCAGCACAAAATGCCAGACTGTTTGACAAGTCTGTGATTGAATAAATTGAAATGGAATCTCATGCGTATCTTGCTATGCTTATTGGCTTTAAATGTTTAATATTAAATAAGTTTGAAGGCTATCCATCTCAGACGAGACCAGCTGAGCTCATCTGTTAGCTTTGCTGTTGTCTTAGCTGTTGTTGGTCAAGAAGAAATGAATGTCAGTTCAAGGCCTTTTCAAATGTGAGCTATAAACTTAACTGCTAAATTATTTTACTGTGACCAACACGTTGTTGTGCTCCAGTTAATCAGAGACAGTCATATCAGATTTTTAAAAAGTTTATTTCAACATTTTATGAAAAGAAATCTTCAATAACGAAACTCCTGGTTTCATTAACCATGTGGAAAATAAGTAAGGGAGACCATCAGGTCCAATTGCTGGGACATAGGAGAAAGTATAAAAAATAATTTGACAAAGAAATCCAAACAAAAATCAAATAAAGTATAGAGATCCTGGATGATTGTTTGACTGTTAAACCATGATGGAAAAGCAAATCCAACACAACCCTCCAGCATCTGGCCTTTCAAACACAGGGCAACATCATGTTAAGAAAAATAAATTAAATATGGATCTCTGTGTTTTATCTGAGGATGACTATGGTAGCCTTCTCACTGTTCACTGTCACAAAGCACCAGACTCTGTCCACCTTCTTCAGACGTCGATCAGCTCCTCTGGGTGATGGCAGAGAGGACTCCTCATCTGGGAGAGCTGCTGGTGTAAGGTCATTTCTACCACAGTGGATGAGCAGGGCATCTGGCACAGCGCTTAGTCCAAGCACAGGTGAAAGAAGGAGGAGGTTCCTTCAAACTAAGCGACCCCAGCCTGACCACTGTAACAGGTGTGCAGATGAAGGTTGAAATGAGTCATTTTTAGGTTCTGTTGATTGTAAAATGGAAAAGACAACATCACCTTTCTATTTAACATATATCTGGTGTATGACTCGGTGTTATTTTTAATTTTGTTTTGACAATCCTCTTTATGAAACTTAAAAACAATCACAGGATATATAACTTTTAACAGATGATTTTAACTTACACTTCACCTCTGTGGAAGATGTCAGACCAGCTGCTTTTATCTCTTCTTTGCCTAAATGAAGATACAAAAAACAATTGATTTACTGTTGACCCTACTGCGCAGACTCTGGCTCCAAATGACGTCAAAATCACAAGATGGAAGCGCCCTTAAGCGGCGTATTTTGGCTTCAAGAACGTTGAGTGGGAACAGCTACAGTGCGCGGCCACTGCCCAAAACGCTCAGGCAGAAATTTTAAAAGGGCTTTTGGGTATTCTGCACCCTCAGCCTGGAATCTGTTGCAGAATGACTTAAAACCAAGGGGCAACCTCCGGTCTCGAAAAATGAAGCCTATGCGGAAGTACAAAAAACTGCAGTTCGTCGAGTGTCCGCTTGAGGCTGGCTGCAGAAGCGCCAGAAGTGCCATAAGCCCACAGCCAAAAAAGCCAGTTTTTACCACAGGAATCAACATGTTTACAGCCTGGTTCAAAAAACGAGATATATCTGATAAATTGACGGCCCCTTCTCCTCACACTGTGGGGGGGGGGGGGGGGGGGGGGGGGTGAATTTTTTTATAACTGATCGGATTTTATTCTATTAAGGAAAACGGCTATGCCCATATTTGGCTGTGTCAGATTTGATTGACAGCTCTGCGCGGTCAGCAGGTCAGGAGGCTAACTGCTTGATCCGTCTGATTTCTCCTCTTTTTTACTTCGTTTGAAGAGTTTGTTTAACACATATCTGACAACATACATGGCTTGCTGTGCGGTTAACAGACCATCCAACAAGTTGATGCTTCAGTTTTTATCGGTAAGTGATACAGTAGTGTTATATTTACTGTATACTTGTGTGTCTGTATTTATATTTACGGACCTAGCTTGTTTAGCATTAGCTTGTAAACCAGTCGGCTAACTGTATAGCTCATTATTTACATTATTTACATTATTTACATTATTTACGGTCAATGGTTTAGAAATGTTTGTTGTTAAGATGTTGTTGTTGAAAATAATGAGTTAGTGTGATGTTAGAAGCTAAAGGTTCACCTCGGTGGTTATCTGACGTTATGATGAATGTTATACTCCACGTAAATGTGGACATTAAAAAACAAACTTTGTGTAGTAATTATCCGTCAGTAACATAAACTGAACTGAACCTAATCTGCTGTGTAGGTTATAGAGGATGACATTAAAGTTACATGGTTGATGTAGTGTCTTAAGATTTGTACAAACTGTTAACAAATTAAAAAAATGCACTTTGTAAGAGCATCTGTAACCATTAAGAACTATATTAATAACCATATTAATTTTCACTGAACTCATACACAGAATATAGCAGTAGAAATATAAAATATAAATAACATATGGAATGAAAATAAGATATAAAGCACATAGATATAAAGTATAAGAAATAGTTTGAAGAATACAGCCATGTACTGAGCTCATGTTAATAATAAATGAGTTACTGTATGTTCTGTACTAAAGCACAGAGAGTTGGGACCTGTTAATGATTTAAATAATTCAGGTAATATTTGTTTCATGTTAAGATGAAGTAATATCCACTATAAACTGCTTAGTTTTTCCTGACAAAATCTGAGACAATTTGATGTGGAATATCATTGTGTGAGTGAGAGAGCTGAAAACAGCATGATTACAATAAGGTTTATCTTCTTAACTTTAAATAGATGTTGATTACCTGAATACTGTACCTTTGTTGTCTGGGTAGTATACTGTTGAATTTATAAATGTGCTCTTACACACAGATGAATACAGAAAAATAGATGAGAACAAAAAAATTGATTTAATGAATAACTGATATTTTCTCTCTTTCTTTGCCATCCTGAAGACCCCTCACTAAAAGTCCATGTTCTCCTGGATCCATGTCACATGCTCGAGCTTCTTCTGAATGACATTTCAACAGTCGAAGTTCTGGTGAGAGAAGATAGCCAGCAGATAAGACAGCAGTACATGAAGGAGCTCCACAAGCTTCAGGAGAAGGAGGGTTTGCACCTTGGAAGACTGTATTCATGCTTCAGCTGTTCAAATAAAAATAGATCTCCTCCAAACAACTTGCAATCAAACTATTTTCTTCCCATTTTAAAACCCTTTGTCCAGTTTAGATGGGAGAAGTTGATATTATGTGATATTGATCTGGGAAGACTACATTTCTAAATCATTTTTAACTGTGTTTTTATTCACAAGTTATTGATCTTATTTACTCTCCATGTATCTTGATTTAAGAATGGGACTGTGTTTAAGGTCATGATTTTGCAATGACTCTGTTCCATCCCATTTTGAGAAATGAACTACATTAGTATTTGGTAAAAAAAAATGTCGAAAGAATAAGAAGTTGTGTAAAAGTAGACTTCCTTCCCTTAGCTATTGAGTTGAGCATTAATGCACATTTTAGTCTTGTCATTTCAAATCTGAAATGTATACTCATAAGTAGACATAAAGGAGTGCATTTATATAGAAATATTTATTTAATCTGAAAAACAACATTAAAAAAAGTCTGTTTTTACAGCAGAGATGAACATGTTTACAGCTTGGTACAAAACAAACAAATAGGTGTGATTAGCTCATGTCTCGATGGACACACACTGTACGGGGGGTGAATGTTTTGATGACTCATCAGTTTTGATTTGATGAAGGATAAGAGTTATTCACAATAAGGCGTGTAGCTGACCAGCTTGACAGGCGGGCGCAGTGTAACGGTTTGTCAAGAGGCTTAAAACCCGTCTCAGCTCCAGCTCTCAGCCTGTGGGTGACATCACTCAGGCCATCCGGGGGAGACCTCCCTCACAGCGAGCTGTTGAAGAGAAGCAACTGAAGTCCACCCCAGAAGAACCAACAAATACAGATGTTGTTGAGGCTCAGGTTTCTTCCTCTGTCTCTGCAGCTCTCTGGGCACCTCGACGGACAAGTCACCAATAATCCACACTGTGTCTATAGGAGAAATACAAAGGTGTTCAATTAATGCCTCAGACAAAACAAAATGTACAGTTAACTACATGTGACAGCTCAGGGTGTTTTTTTGTTATGAGCCACATCTGCAGGAATAATATTGAACAAGGTAGCTGCAACTCATAATAATAGATACCAGTCTTAAACACTATTTTTTCTAATACTTAAAGTTTTTGGTGTGAAGCTGACACTGTCCACAGACTCCATGACTTCACAGGTTCTATAGAAAACAAATGTCTTATAATAAATACTAAATAATTATTTTTAAAATGTCATGTTCACCTCATCGCTGTTGACATCAGTAAATATAAGACACAGACATTCCTCTTTTTGTCAGAACAGTAACATGAACTGTATGCTTTGTAATATTGATTTCTTCTGGATGTCTCATATTTATTTACAGTTTATGGATAAAACTTTGCTAATGTATTTCTCTGCTAACACTGACAAAGTCTAACTGCTCTGACAAATAACTAATAACCATGATTGTATTTTTAAAAAAGTGTAGTTTTAAGACTTTAATTAAATATTTGTGTTGAACATAATTCGTTTTAACTGTGTTGTAGAAAAGTTAAATATTAACTTACTGTTTGTAGAGTTTTCTCAGGACGAGCAGGAATAGTTGATGATAGCAGCCTAGCTGTTAGCTATGCTGTCAAGTGGACCGCTAACGTCGAGCTGAATGGGCGGAGTTAAGTCCCGCCGGTCCCACCTTACTGCTGTCGTTAGGTTGAAACTGCAAATCCAATATGGATGCGGCCGTCGATTGGACTCATTTTCTGCCTATGTCACAGACGGGTCAGGGTTCGTCCAGTAATATTTACAGTCTATGCTTAAAGCTCTAGGAGCTGGTGTCCTTAAATGTTTTTAAATCTAAAATGGAAGACATGGAAGCAGATTCTTTAGGATGTCGATGTTTTAGCTCGACTGTTTGAACAACTGACTCCCAGATATAAGTTCTATTTTAATCCAAAATTTAGTGTTTTGTAAATTGTACTTTGTATGTCCATCTGTAACTTTGTGTTTTTGCTGCTGTCTGTTTTGGCCAGGTCTCCCTTGAAAAATAGGTTTTTAATGGGATTGTATGAGATTGTGGTCTGGCCAGTTATTTAAAGGTCATCAGTAAACACCCTGATGGTCTGTGTCACTGTGGAAAGGAGGAAACAGTCCGTCATGTTGTCTTTGTTTTAAATATAGGAATGAAAGACGTCCGTTATTCAGGGAGTTATCTGACCTGGGACTCTCATCTTTCTCCTTTAAGTCTATATTTTCTATACAAACTTTCAATCTGTTGGGGGCGCAGTTCTTAGATTCTTACATGCTACTGGCCTGTATCACAAGATATGAATGAAGTACAAACTGCTGGACTGTGGAGGGCAGCATTACACTCTACAGTGTACAGCCTGCCGGAAATTCAGAGTAGAAGAAGACGAAGAAGAAGATGGATGACCGGGTTCAGCGTATCTTGTGAGCTCCGTCTGCTTGTCTCACTTTTACAAATACTTTACCTTCCAACTCAATTCTATGTGATCGTATGAATCTCTAATACACCATACCGACGCTTTAACCATAAAGTGCTCCGGAAACTGCAGCATGACGACGGAAAAGAAGCTCTCTTCAGCCCGCAGTAGCTCGGAGATTGACGATCACGATGATGTTAAGATGGAGGTCTCTACCGAGAGCTACAGAAGAAAAGACCCTTTCTCAGCAGCGAAGAACCCACCAGCAACTAAAAAGAAGGACACTGGCTCAGAGGAAGGTAGGGAAGGAATGAACGAAGTCCTGAACGCAATAAAACAGCTAACTGGAAAAGTGGTCACGCTAGGTACACATAGGGTTGCCACCTTCCAAGCAGAAAAATAAAGGACACCCCGCAGCGGGGTGCAACTCAGCAGGGGCCTGACCACCTGCCCAACGGTGGGGTGGGGCACCAGTTGTGGTGAATCAGGATTTAAAACGTTGTTTTAATTAAGTATTAAGAGTCATACTTAAAGTTTTAAGTGCTTTATTAACACCTTTACACACAAAAACAAACACAAAACTTCAGTGTAAAGGCATACAATAATGTATGCACAATTAAATGCACCTAACACGACTTCAGCAGATGCTTACTACTAGCTAGGCCTATTTAATTTACAACTTAACTTAATCTTCAAATAAAGTTATAACTTGACATTAATTCATTAACAGAGTATAATTGAAGTGCTTTTGACACTGCTGTAACATAGAGGGAAGCAATAAGATGACAGACTTAATTAAATAAACAGTACAAATTTAATAGTATTTTTATTCATTTATTCTGTCCTTCTGTCTGTCATTTTTGTTGTTTTCTCATGAAATTATGAATGATACTATTAATATGGTTTTGAACTATTTTCTTATTGTATTAATTAAGTGTCTATTGTCGATATATTGATGTTGTATTGATGATATCTCGCCAAGGCCATAGTGTGAATACAGATTTGGCTAAAATAAATGTCATCTTATTGTTTTATGTTCTGAAAAATTATCACACTATCCAAACTACACTGGAATAACCTATCTATAAACATTGGAGAAAATATATTAGGTAGGCCTACAATAGTTTCCTTTACATTATATTTATTTTCACTGACACTGTCAAGCCAGGCATTACTTTCTACTCACGTCTGTATTTCTGCATTCGTTCACGTTTCAACGGGTATCAGAGACACCTGCAGATATGTTTCCTTCTGACGCCTATGACTTTCTCTCACCCAATCACTAAATAGCTCTCATTGCTCATGCCAAAAAAGAACCAAACAAACCAACGGTCCACGCTCTGAGCAGGCGGGAACTAGTCGGCTGAATGCGGGCGGAATGATGCTGAGTTCAAGGGTGGCAACCCTAGGTACACAGATACAGCAACACTCAGTTATGCTAGCTAACATAGCTAAAGCAGTTAAGTTCAATGCGGCACAAATAAAGGACTACAAAGTCCAGCTTCAGACACACAAGCCAAGAAGTGTCAACTTTAAAGGTGAACAATGCAGAGTTCATGGAAAGAGTCCTGGAACTCACTGCTGTCGAGTCAGCCCGTGTTTGATTTTTGCTGCGTATTTATCAGCGCCTTTACCGTAAACAAGAAAAGAGTCCATGGACCCATGTGACACTGGATTGAAAGTAAACACTTCAAAATCAAAGCCCGGCAAAAGAATAGAATAGTATAGAATAGATGTTTATTGCCATTTGCACAGATACAGGTACAATGGAATTTTTGTGCGTTTCTCCCTGTGTCAGCTTCTACAAAAAAGAAAGTTATACAAGTAAATATAAAATAGGATAGCATTATAAAAAAAAAAAAAAAAAAAAAGTTGTAGTAACAGCTATGTAAATTACAAAAAACTGGACAGAAGCTACACTGTATTAAAGCAAAGATATAAAAATACAAAAAATTACAAAGGGAAACACTGTACAATGAAATTAATATATAAATATGTTTTCTTGTCCCTCAACTTCTTTTTTTTTTTCTTCTTTTTTAAGGTTAATATAGAACACTTCCTCCTGAAGTCCAAAATTAACTCTTTTGTCTTGTTGAGAACAAGGTCGGTCATAGACAGTGACTTTGTGGACCAGTTCCCCGTAAGAGGACTCATCCCTCCCTCTGATGAGGCCATGGATGGTCGTGTCGTCTGCATATTTAATGATGCTGTTATTGTCCTGGGGGGAGACACAGTCATATGTGTACAGTGAGAAAAGTTTTGGGCTAAGGCAGCAGCCCTGGGGGGTTCCTGTGCTGACTGTTAGCTCAGCAGAAACCTTTTTTCCTATCCTCACCACCTGTGGTCTGTCTATGAGGAAGTCCAGGATCCAGTTGCAGATGGGTGTAGGGACTCCAAGTTCTGCCAGCTTCCCAGCCAGCTTCATTGGCCTAATGGTGTTAAAGGTGGAGCTGTAATCCAAGAAGAGGAGGTGTGCGTATGTGTTGTTAGTGTCCAGATGTTCCAGTGTGGAGTGGAGTGCCAGGGCCACCGCATCGTCCACTGATCTGTTGGTGTGGTAAGCAAACAGTAGGGGGTCTACGGTGTCTGGAACCACAGAGTTGATGGAATGTAGAACCAGCTTCTCTAGACACTTCATGGCCACCGGCGTGAGTGCCAATGGCCTGAAGTCATTTATTGTGGTTGTGTGTGGTTTCTTAGGGACCGGAACTATGACAGATGATTTAAAGGTGCGTGGGACGGTTTCCTGCATGAGAGAGGTGTTGAAGATGTCTGTGTACACCTCTGCCAATTGTTCAGCACAGGCTTTTAGGACTCTTGGTGCCCCCCCCATTAGGGCCTGCAGCCTTGTGGGGGTTCACCTTCTTCAGAGCCCAAAGGACCTGTGTGTGTTTTACTTGTAGTGCGGTCTCCTCTGGGTTATGGGGGGACTTATATAGGGGTGTCGCTGTTCTGTCTGTCGAATCTGCCATAAAGACTGTTCAGTGTGTCTGGTAGGATGGAGTCACAAACTTTGACTCTGTTTGAGTTACTTCTGTAGTTGGAGATGGACTGTGTTCCCTGCCACATACTCCTCGTGTTGTTGTCCATGTAGCAGCTTTCATGTTTTTGGGAGTATGTTCTTTTGGCAGCTCTGATGGACTTTTGTTGCTTGTACCGAGCCTGCTTGTACTCCACGGTGTCCCCTGACTTGAAAAGCTGCACACCGGCTCCTGATCTACATGCACATGTCTGCATTGAGCCAGGGCTTTTTATTAGGAAACACACAAATGGTCCGGGAGGGAATACAAGCAGAGGTGCACCAATCTATATAGCTGCTTACGGTGTCCGTGTACTCATCAATGTTTGTTGTGGCTTCCTTAAAAATATTCATGTCTGTGGCCTCTAAGCAGCCCTACAGTTCTGCCAGTGCACTTTCAGTCCACATCTTCACAGTTCTTACTGTGACTGGGTTTGCTTTCAGCTTTGTGGTGTAAGTAGGCCGTAGCAAGACTGCTAGGTGGTCAGACTTTTGGTGCACTTTACGGTAATAAACTCCACGTCTTCAAACTGCGATATTACCGTGTTGTTGGTGCTCCAGGACTTTTTGAATCGCTGTCCCTCGTCCGCGGGTCTTGCAGCAGTCCGTAGCCTCTGAAGAGTTACATTAACGCCCTCAACCGCCCTTAACCGCGATCTCATTCTTTCGGTCACTACCCATAGCTCATGACCATAGGTGAGGGTTTGAATGTAGATCGACCGGTAAATCGAGAACTTTGCCTTCAGGCTCAGCTCCCTCTTCGCCACAACGGTCCGGCACAACGCCTGCATTACTGCTGACGCCAAGCCAATCCGTCTGTCAATCTCACGCTCCATCCTACCCTCACTCGTGAATAAGACCCTGAGATACTTGAACTCCTCCACTTGGGGCAAGGACTCACTCCCCATCCGGAGAGAGCAATCCACCTTTTTCCGGCAGAGAACCATGGCCTCAGACTTGGAGGTGCAAACCATCATCCCAGCTGCAAACCGCCCCAATGCCTGCTGGAGGTCCCAGCTTGAGGAAGCCAACAAAACCACGTTATCTGCAAAAAGCAGAGACGAGATTTTGAGGTCCCCAAACTGGAAACACTCCTCCCCCCGGCTTCTCCTTGAGATCCTGTCCATGAAGATCACAAACAGGACCGGTGACAAGGGGCAACCCTGGCGGAGGCCAACACGCACTGGGAACGTGTCTGACTTTGTGCCAAGGATGCGGACACAGCTCCCACTTTGGTCATACAGGGATCGGATGGCTTGTACCAACGGCCCCGGGGCCCCATATTCCCGCAGTACCCCTCACATGATCCCCCGAGGGACACAGCCAAAAGCCTTCTCCAAATCCACAAAACACATGTAGACTGGATGAGCAAATTCCCATGCTCCCCCAAGAAGCCCTGCGAGGGTAAAGAGCTGGTCCACTGTCCCACAGCCGGAACCCACATTGTCCGAGGTTCAACAATCGGCCGGAGCCTCCTTTCCAGTACCCTAGAGTAAGCTTTCCCTGGAAGGCTGAGAAGTGTGATACCCCAATAACACGCTCCGGTCCCCCCATTTGAAAATGGGAACCACCACACCGGTCTGTCACTCAACAGTCACTGTCCCAGATTTCCATGTGACACTGAAAAGGCGTACCAGCCAAGACAGCCCAACAATGTTCAAAGCCTTTAGCATCTCAGAGCGAATCTCATCCACACCTGGCACCTTGCCACTGAGGAGCTTTCTAACTGCCTCAGTGACCTCTGCCAAGGTTAGTGGTAAGGCTTCCCCTGAATCTTCAGACTCTGCCTCCTCCTTGTCTGGGTTCAGGAGTTCCTCAAAGTATTCCTTCCTCCGCCCAACAATGTCCCCAGTTCGGGTCAGCAGTTCTCCACCCTGCTGATAACAGTCTGGAGAAAGCCCTGCTTTCCCTTCCCGAGCCATCGGACGGTTTGCCAGAACCTCCTTGAGGCCAACCAAAAGTCCTTCTCCAAAGCCTCCTCGAACTCCTCCCACACCCAGGTTTTTGCTTCCGCAACCACTGAAGCCACTGCCCTCCTTCTTGTTTTTCTGTTCTATTTAGCCCTGCAGAGTTCATACAGCTGTAGCTTCATACAGGCTCTGCAGCCTTTGTTGTTTTTTATGACATCATTTAGTTTAGTTTATGGGTACATAATACAGAATGTGTTCATTCTGTGACACATGATTAAAGTTTTACTGACAGAAGAGTTTAATTCATAGAGGGGGCGGGACATTGTTGATTGACAGACAGACAGTCACCATGGTTACTCACGCTCACCTGCCTGCTGCTTTGTAACGTCGTTTAGTGTAATCCCTATAGATTCGGTAATCACAACAGGTGAGCTTCGGGTGGAGAGGCTTGATAGTAACTTTTAAAAACTGAGAGAGAGCAGAAAACACAGACAGCAAGATTTTAAACACCGGGGTTATATCTCCCATCACTGACTGTCTGAGCTCCGCTCTGTCTGTCTCTCTGCAGACTGTTTACGTCTCTCCGGCTCGTATAACGGTTTCGCTATCCGAGATGTAAACTTAACTGTGCAAACTATGCAGATAAGTTAACTGTTGCTCACGGCGTGTCGGTTTGGAAAAATATCAGTGGAAATATCATATGGAGTGGTTTTTGCGGACTTTAAGTTTTGTTTTTGTTTTCATCGCGGCGGAGCAGAAGGGGAGACGCGTCTGTGTCGGAGCATAAACTGCAGCATGATAGAATAAACACATTAGCCTGGTTCTACGATCTCTCTGCTTTGGCAGATCGTCAGCATGTTAAAATCCTTCACGATCTAATATCGTTATATCGCCCACCACTAGCTTTGAACATGGACCACTCGGACTCCATGTCCCCAACCTCCCCTGGGATGAGGGAGAAGTTCTTCCGGAGGTGGGAGTTGAAGACCCCACGGACAGGGGCCTCTGCCAGACGTTCCCAGTTCACCCACACTACACATTTGGGTTTGCCAGGTCTGTCCGGCAGCCTTCCCTGCCATCCGATCCAACTCACCACCAGGTGGTGATCAGTTCCTCTCTTTACCCGAGTGTCCAAAACATGCGGCCGCAAATCTGACGAAGCAACTACAAAGTCGATCCTCAATCTTTGGCCTAGGGTGCTCTGGTACCAGGTACACTTACGAACATCCCTATGTTCGAACATGGTGTTTGTAATGGCCAATCCATGACTAGCACAGAAGTCCAACAACAAAATACCACTCGGGTTCAGATCGGGAAGGCCGTTCCTCCCAATCACTCCCCTCCAGGTGTTCCTGTCGTTGCCCACGTGAACGTTGAAGTCCCCCAGTAGAACTACAGAGTCCTCAGGCGGAACCCCTTCCAGGACCCCACCGAAAGACTCAAAGAAGGCCGTGTACTCTGAGCTGCTGTTAGGTGCATATACACATACAACAGTCAGAGCCTTCCTCTCTGCAACCTGAAGTTCCTCTCGTTCACCAGGGAAAACCCCAACACAGCGGCACTCAGCTTGTGAGTATCCCCACACCCGCCCAGAGTCTCTCACCCTGGGCAACTCCAGAAAAAGAGAGAGTCCAGCCCCTCTCCAGGAGTTTGGTTCCAGAACTGACGCTGTGCGTAGAGGCAAGCCCAGCTATGTCTAGCTGGTAGCACTCCACCTTCCGAACCAGCTCCGGCTCCTTCCCCGCCAGAGAGGTGACGTTCCACGTCCCTAGAGCCAGTCTGCGCTGCCGGGAATCAGAATGCCCAGGCCTCCGCCTACGCCTGCCACCCGGCTCTGCATGCACCCTTCCCCCATGCCTCTCCCTGTGGGTGGTGGGCCTACAGGGCTGCGGCTCCATGTGGTTGTTTTCGGGCTGAGCCCGACTGGGCCCCATGGAGGAAAGCCCGGCCACCAGACGCTCGCCTTCGAGCTCCCCCCCGGGTCTGCCTCCAGGGTGGTGCCCCGGTTTCCCTCTTCCAGGCGAGGTGGCTTGCTTCAATGTATGCCGCTTCAACACAACTCCCGGGTTCACTGTGACACGCAAACTCCTCCACCACGTCCTCTTGGAGGAGTTGTTGCTAGTTCTGCTTTATTTCCCTGTTAATTGTTTAGCACCAAAGTCAAATTCCTTTTATGTGTAAATGTACTTGGCAATAAACCCCCGATTCTGATTCTGATTCTGAAGAGCGTGTAGCCTGCCGATGTTATGGCTTCATCAGGAGTCCTGTCTCCGAGCCACGTTTCACAGAAACACAGCACAGAGCAGTCCTGAGTGTACCTCTGTGTAGCCATCCTACTGAGAAGGTCGTCCACTTTATTTCCAAGAGACTGGACGTTGGTGAGAATTATAACCGGGAGGGTTAGCCTACCCTTGCTAACCAGGTGTTGGAGTCTTCGCTCAACGCCTCCCCGCCTGCCTCGCCTCCGTGTCGGTCTTGCGGTGCCAGGCAAACCCCCGGATGAGGCCTGGCCCTGCGTTGTTCCGGCATGAAGGTGTAGCTCTGGGAAGGAGTCGAGCAGTTTGGCGTTAAAATGTCCTTTGTGACTCATGTCACCAAGCTGTATCAGTGTCGCCCAATCATACTTGACACTAGCCCTAACGTACCGCACATTAAACGAAAGAAAAGAAAACAATAACACGAAAACTACGTAAAACTTAACTCGGAGAGCTCCGCTATGTCGCCCACAGGGGAGCGCCAGACTAGATAGATAGATATTTAGGTAGATAGAATGCAATGTGATTTTCCGTGTTTTAAATTGCACATAAAATCAATGTCTTGATAGGTTTGCAAATCATTTCAGTAACATATGAAGACATTGCTTTTATGTGGAATTTAATACAGGTGAAATGATATTGCTATCTATCTATCTAGTCTTTTGCCGGGCTTTTATTTTGAAAAAAGTGTTTGTAAAGATGCATAAGTCAGGACCAGACTCAAAGAATCTGGATCTGTCCCGATCTGTCCTTGTTTGTTAAACTTGCGGCACGTCATGTTACTTAACTCAACATCAGATGGATCAGAGGGTTCTGTTGACAGAGGGGACAACAAGTGAAAGACAGGAAGTCAACTTTCACCCAGGTAAAAGCCAGACAACTTGTGAAGGATGTCCACCTTTCCTTCATTGATCTCATCCACTGTGACTGACACTGCTTCTGCTCAGAGAGTTACTACTCATTTCATAGCCGTAGAAGCATTTCAAAGTGAGATAGAAAAATCCTAGAAACCAAGGTAGAAAGGTGAGGAGGTTCCTGTGGGGCTGATATTCTCTAAATTCATTTGAAAACACACTGTTTCAACCTCATTGACAGCGCAGTGCGTCAGCTTCACTATAGCTCAGCTCGCCCAACAGCAATCTCTCTCCCAACTATCGTAACAGATAATCCATTAATTTTCTTCATCAGAATTAAAATGACATCATCCATGTCAAAAAGTACACAGGGCAGGATAGACATTCAGCATTAACTTATCATGATTTTCTTGAGCATGTCAATTAAAACATTAAAAGTAGGGCTTTAAACGTTAACGAGTTAATCACAGTGAGATTAAGTCTGAAATGAATGCAAGTTTTTTAATGACAGTTGCTGCAGTGATGGAAAAGAACAGTGAAGTAATATCCCTCCTGTGACATCAAACATTTCACTTTTTGTTGATATATTTATGGGCTTTTGTATGCCTTTATTTTAGAGATAGGACAGAATCAGAAACCAAGGACGGAAAATGGGAAATGACTTGTGGGAAAGGAGCCACAGGTCGGATTTTAACCCGGTCTGCCCGCTCTCAGGACTTGATGATGAGGAGAAACCTCAGTCCTCACAGCCTTAGGCTACCGACGCCCTCACTTTTTTTTTACACAACCTCTTCGGCTGGTTTCATTTACTTTAACAAGTTCCTTTTTTCCGTGGTTAAGTTAAAGCCCCAATATGTAACTTTCCACCTGTAGTTTATGTTGTTTCAAAGTCGATCTAAGAGGGCAACCGTTTTCAGCGGAGAGAATGGTATCTCTCCGATGTCTGCAGATCGGCTCGCTGGCCTGAATACCACACATGTAACTTTCGACCACTCTCGCGAGGAGTACGTACCGCTTTACAGCACTACTGCATTCAGCAAAAGTTTCGAGTCTACATGGTTCTTTATCTTCTCATGGCGTCTGTGCCAGCTTCCTCACCCTCTGCTTGTCAACAAATGCACGTTGTTTCAGAGTGGTAGTTGTAATAGTTTTATGACAGTGCAGTTGCAGTCAGAGACTTGCTGTTGGCGCCAAAGAGCACCAAAACTGAAAAGTTACATATTCTGGCTTTAATATAGTATCTTCAGTCTACCACAAGTCCCTTGTTTTCTTTCAAAAATAAAGGTAGGTGTGTATCCAAAAAGGAACTAAAGTAACCTAAGCTAAAGACAAAATTACAAAATAATAGCATTACAAACTTTTTTTTAATTCAAAATAAGTGAATTTCAAACATGATTAAAATGTGATCAATTCCAATTAACTATTCTTCTATTCTAACTCGATCTTCAGCCATTAAAAATGAAATAATTTGTAAGGCTTTATAAATATTAAATATCAGTCCAAGTACCGTTAATGTTTGTTTACTGTGTCCTGCAGATGTCCAGCAGCTGTTGGTGAGTAAAGAAGAACTTCCACCTGAGCAGCAGGAGTGGAGCCACATTCTGGACCAGCAGGACACTAAGCCCCAACACATTAAAGAAGAACATGAGGAACTGTGGAGCAGTCAGGAGGAAGAACAGCTTCAAGGACTGGAGGAGGCTGATACCACCAAGTTCCCCTTCACTCCTGTCTCTGTGAAGAGTGAAGATGATGAAGAGAAACCTCAGTCCTCACAGCTTCATCAGAGACAAACTGAAGAGATGGAAACAGGAGTTGATGGAGAGGACTGTGGCGGAGCAGAACCAGAGAGAGACTCAGATCCAGAGAGATGTTTACAACCAGAGATTGAGGTCAAGATTGAAGACTCTGATGAACCTGAGAATGACAGTGATGATTGGCAAGAGACAAGAGAAGATCTGTCAGAATTAAACTTGAAAAATAAGAAACTGACTGGTAAGAGACCACATAGGTGCTCGGCGTGCGATAAAAGATTTAACCGAAAAGAGCATCTGACCAGACACATGTTAGTTCATTCAGGAGAGAAACCCTTCAGCTGCCCTGAGTGCAGAAAAAGATTTAACCGAAAACAGCATCTAACCAGACACATATTAGTTCATACAGGAGAAAAACCCTTCAGCTGCTCTCAGTGTCAGACAAGATTTACCGATAAGTCTACTTTGAGATATCACATGGAAAATCACAGAGGGGAGAAACCTGTCAGTTGCTCTATTTGCAGTGAAGTATTCCAACAAAAAGGAGCCCTTACCCAACACATGTTAGTTCATAAAGGAGAGAAAGTCTTCCGCTGCCTTCAGTGCGGAAAGAGATTTAAACAAAAAGGGTCTCTGACCAGACACATGTTAGTTCACACTGGAGAAAAACCTTTTAGCTGCTCTCAATGTGAGAAAAGATTCACTGATAGGTCTAGTTTGAAGTATCACATGGCAACTCACAGAGGGGAGAAACCATTCAGCTGTCTTGAGTGTGGTAAAAGATTTTATCTGCAAGTAAATATGACTACACACATGATTACTCATACAGGAGAAAAACCGTTCAGTTGCTCTGAGTGTGGTAAAAGTTTTAACCAGAAAGGCCATCTGACCACACACATGTTAGTTCATACAGGAGAGAGACCCTTCAGTTGCCCTGAGTGTGGTAAACGATTTAACAGAAAAGAGCATCTGACCACACACATGATGATTCACACAGGAGAGAAACCCTTCAGCTGCTCTATTTGCAGTAAAGCATTTCAACAAAAACGAGCCCTAACCCAACACATGTTGGTTCACACTGGAGAAAAACGCTACAGCTGCTCTCAGTGTGAGAAAACATTTACCCATAAGGCCAGTCTGACATATCACATGAAATATCACAGAGGGGAAAAACCCTTCAGTTGCCTTGAGTGTGGTAAAAGATTTTACCTGCAAGGAAATCTGACTATACACATGATTACTCATACGGGAGAAAAACCCTTCAGTTGCTCTGAGTGTGGTAAAAGATTTAACAGAAAAGAGCATTTGACCACACACATGATGATTCACACAGGAGAGAAACCCTTCAGCTGCTCTATTTGCAGTAAAGCATTTCAACAAAAACGAGCCCTAACCCAACACATGTTAGTTCACACTGGAGAAAAAGCCTTCAGCTGCTCTGAGTGTGAGAAAAAATTTACCCATAAGGCCAGTCTGACAAATCACATGGCCAATCACAGTGGGGAGAATCTATTCAGCTGCCTTGAGTGTGGTAAAACATTTGACCTGCAAGGAAATCTGACTCGACACATGATTACGCATACGGGAGAAAAACCCTTCAGCTGCTCTGAATGTGGAATACGATTTGGAAGAAAGGGGAATCTGAAGAGACACAATAAAGTTCACACAAGGGAGAAAACAAAAAAAGTCTAATCTGACACCTTACATGCACCCCGCTTTGGTAGGCTGCCCAGGTATCTTTTCTGCCTTTACCTTTCAGCATTGAAAACAAACTAGTAGATAATTGATCGCCGTCGCTTTGTACCCCTTGCTGCTGATGTAAAAAATGAATCATGAAATCTTGAAAAAGTGATTCAGATGTGTTAAGATTCACATCGGTACTCTGAAAACTGAACCACAATAATAAGGGGGGGGGTCAGCAGCTGCAGAGCAGAGGCGGTTGGCAGCTAGAGAGGAAGAATCTGACTTTAAGGATGCACCACCGTCTTGTAAATCAGAGGTGTGGAAGCATTTTGGATTCCCCAAGACAGAAAATGAAAGAGGTGAGAAGATAACAGACGAGACAAAAACAAATATTACAAGAAGACAGGGAACTGCACAAATAGCATAACCAACATGATGCAGCATTTCATCGACACCACAATGAGAAGCTGCCATCACCTCCCCTTGTTGAGAGAAAACAAACATTAACAGGCCATACCACACTGAAAAGCGGGTTAGCAGCCCCTAAAGGAATCTATTTCAGTCATCATTTTTCTACAGTCTCATTTTGTAAAATGAATCATGAGAATCGTATCGTGAATCGTATCGTATTGTGAGTTTAGTCCCTCCAGGATTTTGTGGACTTTTTGGGGGATTGTTGCAGCCTAAAATGCCCGATTTTGTAGCAGCTTTTCAATAAAATTGCAATGCAAGTTGCGATGTTTTTAGATGTTTTTTTGCAATTAAATTGCGCCGGGAAGCGAAAATTGCAACACTAGTTGCTATTTTTTAATGTTAAAAAAAAAATGGAGACTTTTTATTATTTTCCTACACAGGCTTTAATGTGATTGAGTGATGCCTATATGTTTAACCTGAGCAGAGCCATTCGCTTTGTGAAGTTACATATTCCTCTGCCTCACTCAGTGACCACTCACTCACTCACTCACTCATTCACACACACACAAACACAAACACACACCCTCTTCATCTGATTTTATTACACATCCAAATTAATATTTTGCCTTAAACTTTTAAAACACATTTTATGACTGTGTGTTCCTAACTACTTAAATTAATACACACACACCGTTTGTTTGACAATCAGACAAGCTCTATCCATGCTTATTTATTGAACTCGCCTTTCAGCACTTCAATCTGGATGTAGCAGCCTCTGTCACTGTGATTGTGCATTTCAGTCATTCTCCTGGTGTGTTTTGTGGTAGATCAATGACTTTCCACTACAATGTTGCACGGGGTGCAAAAAAGTTTTCCCCTGCTTTCAGGAACATCAGGGAATTACCTTGCACGGTCCTTAGCTGTAGTTTTTGTAGGTAAATGTGCGACGTTTGTGTCGGACATGTCTCCACAAAAAATGTCTCATCCAAGGGAAAACAGGAAAAAGTTACAGAACCACTGCCTTCAAAAGACATGGGCAGAAGAAAATAAGAATACCTTCTTATGATCATAGGAAATGTTTCTTGGTTTCTGGTGTGCACCTGAAACTATTTTTTTCTGCTAACTTTCCCTTAGGGGCTCCGCTTCTTTATGAAGTAAAAAATCTAAATCTCCAACATGAGAATAAAGGGGAGGTCTGAGCAGACTCTGCCAATGACTTTCCTTAAAACATCTGGCGCTGAACCATCTTGTTCAGTTGTCTTTTTGTTCGTGTTCTTCTTGGTTTTCAGTCTCTCCATTCTGTCTTATGTCTTGTCATTTTATATTTTACGGATGAACTCTCCTTTTCTCTATGTTTGACCTACTGATTCTTCTTCTCTAAACCGTTATCTCCTGTCTACTTTTATCGTGTCCTGTCTAAGTTTATTTTGATAGATCCATCCGAGCCTTCACTATCAGTTTTGATGCAGGAACCAAAACTCTTGTCTGTCAGAAACAGTGACAATAGCTACGTATTTAATGATATTATTAATGACGATAATGAGGATGATGACGATGGTTTTGCCTCTGTGCATTGGCTGTCAGCACCCTGTCCCATCAGATTTAAAGCTGTTTGTTTGCACTTACTGACTGTTTCCTCCTTTCTAGATCATTGCTTGTGTTGTACTTACTCTCTGTTGCTTCTCTGGACACACTGTGGTCTGGTCTCTCTCCTGTATGACTTCTCATGTGGCTGTTAATACTGAGGACTCACTAGCAGTCCAGTAGTCCATACATACATACACATCAAAGTGTCGAACCATTTAATATCTTTCATGTCATTTCTTTTTTTTTACATAATGAAATGGAAAGCAGTATTGATAAATATTGCTGTCAAGAATTCTAACCGTACCCATCCCTAGATTTAAAACTCCTGTGCAATGGTAAAAGTGATCCAAAAGAATCCAAGTTATCAACATCACTCATAAGTATGTATTGACTAACAGATGCATAACTGCAGTTATAAGGAATATACGACATTAACATAACCTGTTTCTACTTTTGACATTGATGTTTTGTTGGAAATAAATAATAAATGGTATATGGAAAAAACACTTCAATGGTGTGTATATTTGTTCTGTTATCATTTCTCTCTTTGGCTTCCTTTTTCCCTGCTTCACTGCTTTTTATACATTTTCTGCTAAGAGGAAAATTATTCTTCGATTGGTCTTGGTGCTATCCAATTCCCACAATAACCTGACTCGTCATCAATCTTAAAACTTTTCTTATTTGCATTAAAAGTAACTGCTTTCACAGATGAAAAAAGTGTATTTGTGGCTGTTTGGAGATTTAGGAGTTTATCCAGCTTGCTCTCCAGGTCATCAAATCTTGCGCTTGCTCCAGTCGGCATGTCGTCCTGTGACCGTGTGAACATGAGGCGTCAAATGATTAACCTACAGGGACTGTCTGTCTTAATATTCGTGAGTCATAATCCAAGATTACAGCATTAGCTTTTCCTTTGCTGGTTCTAAGGGATTCATTTCTTCAAATTTAAACTTTACAAAAAGTTATTCAGCCATTGCTCAACACGTTACCGGAGGCTCTAGCTCATCCGACCTCTCACGTCGCGCATGCTCAGTCCGTCTGTAACTGAATTCTTGTGTCATGGCCCAGGGGCTTAAGGTGTCAGACACGGATTTTCAGTGAAATCAACCTGGACCTGATCTGACTGTGGTCACTCTGCATCAGGATCTGCTGAACTCCTTTTCTTTACCAACCGACCTTAGACACTCGACATAAAATAACACAAGTAGATGAAAGTCTTTCTCCCTCTACATCAGTTTATTTATTACAAGGTTACACATGAGCTGTCTAAAGAACTTGTGCTACCCAACACTGAGGCCTCCAAGGAAACAGAGTGACAGAAAGAAGAAGGATCCTTACACTGTAACTGTTTCATATAAACCCTTTACATTCAAACATCATAGCTGCGCCCAACTTACTGGTTCATATGTCAGCAACAAAACATCAATGTCAAAAAAGTAGAGACAGCTTTCTGTGAATAGAATTGTCTTATATCTCTTTAAAACAGCAGTTATACATCTGTTAGTCAATACATACTGATGAATACACATTGATGTTGTTAACTTGGATTCTTTTAGATCTGAATGGTTCAACACTTTGTTGCTTCTCTGGACACACTGTGGTCTGGTCTCTCTCCTGTAGGACTTCTCATGTGGCTGTTAATACTGTAGTCCATACATACGTACACATCAGAGAGTAAATACAACACAAGCAATGATTTAGAAAGGAGAAAACAACTTCAGTAAGTGCAAACAAACAGTTTTAAGTCTGATGGGACACAAAGGGCAAAACCATCGTCATCAATAATATCATTAAATACGTAGGTATTGTCACTGTTTCTGACAGACAAGAGTTTTGGTTCGCTGCATCAAAACTGATAGTGAAGATATATATCACAAAAGATAACGGTTTAGAGAAGAAGAATCAGTAGGTCAAACATAGAGAAAAGGAGAGTTCATCCGTAAAAGACAAAATGACAAGACATTAGACACAAGACAGAATGGAGACAAACAAGAGACTGAAAACCAAGAAGAATGCGAACAAAAAGACAACTGAACAAGATGGTTCAGCGCCAGATCTTTTAAGGAAAGTCATTGGCAGAGTCTGCTCAAACCTCCCCTTTATTCTCATGTTGGAGATTTTGATTTTTTACTTCATAAAGAAGCGGAGCCCCTAAGGGAAAGTTAGCAGAAAAAATTAGTTTCAGGTGAAACATTTCCTGTGATCATAAGAAGGTATTCTTATTTTCTTCTGCCCATGTCTTTTGAAGGCAGTGGTTCTGTAACTTTTTCCTGTTTTCCCTTGGATGAGACATTTTTTGTGGAGACATGTCCGACACAAACGTCGCACATTTACCTACAAAAACTACAGCTAAGGACCGTGCAAGGTAATTCCCCGATGTTCCTGGAAGCAGGGGTAAACTTTTTTGCACCCCGTGCAACGTTGTGGTGGAAAGTCATTGATCTACCACAAAACACACCAGGAGACTGACTGAAATGCACTGACAACATACAAGACAAATCACAGTGATAGAGGCTGTTGCATCCAGATCGAAGTGCTGAAAGGTGAGTTCAATAAATAAGCATGGATAGAGCTTGCCATTCAAAGAGACTTCACAGTGGAGATCCCTGTCTTTCTTCCCTCTCTGGTTACCTACAGAGTGTCCAGACCTGCGACATGTATGCAAGGGGTACAGAGCAACGGCGATCAATTATCTTCTAGTTTGTTTTAAATTCTGATGGTAGATGTGGAAAATATACCTGGGCAGCTTGCCAAGGTGGGGTACATGTGAAGTTTTAAATTAGACTTTATTTGCTTTCTCCTTTCTGTGAACTTTATTGTGTCTCTTCAGATTTTCTTTTCGGCTAAATTGTATTCCACATTCTGTGATTGGCCATGTGATATGTCAGACTGGCCTTATGGGTAAATCTTTTCTCACACTGAGAGCAGCTGAAGCGTTTCTCTCCTGTGTGAATCATCATGTGTTGGGTCGGGGCTCGTTTTTGTTGAAATGCTTTACTGCAAATAGAACAACTGAATGTTTTCTCTCCCGTGTGAATCATCATGTGTGTGGTCAGATGCTTTTTTCTGTTAAATCTTTTACCACACTCAGAGCAAATGAAGAGTTTCTCTCCAGTATGAACTAACATGTGTGTGGTCAGATGGCCTTTTTGGTTAAACGTTTTACCACACTCAGAGCAGCTGAAGGGTTTTTCTCCTGTGTGAATCATCATGTGTTTGGTCAGACTTCCTTGCAGGTTAAACCTTTTACCACACTCAAGGCAGCTGAATGGTTTCTCCTCTCTGTGAGTTGCCCTGTGATAATTCAAACTAGGCTTATCGATATATCTCTTTTCACATTGAGAGCAGCTGAAAGGTTTTTCTCTGGTGTGAACTCTTGTGTCTGGTCAGAGACCCTTTATGATTCCATCTCTTACCACACTCAAGGCAGCTGAAAGGTTTCTCTCCTGTATGAACTAATGTGTTGGGTAAGGGCTCCTTTTTGTTGAAATGCTTTACTGCAAATAGAGCAACTGACAGGTTTCTCCCCTCTGTGATTTGCCATGTGATTTCTCAAAGTAGACTTATCGGTTTTTTTCGTGTATTTTCTCATAGTAAGCTTTGGTAATCTTACTGAACTGCTTGGAGATGGGGGGCCCCACACTACAGGTGATTATTTGGCTTGTAGTCCTTTTGGTTCCAGAAACTTTTGGGACTAGATGCAAACAATGGCCTGATCACTTACAGCCGGGAGCACCTGTTGTCTCTTCAACATCACGCAAGAATCAGTGACCTGTTTCTAAATCTACCCAATGACTGCTCCAGACTGGCAAAGAATCAAAAGCTATTAAAGATCCCCCGACAACAGCAGGACATAAAACTAAAATTAAGAAACGAGGATCAAGAGGAGGCATCAAAGCAAGACTCCGAAGACTCGGCGGCCGACCTCCCCTGCAGGTGATTACGCTGTCCAATGTACGGTCACTAAATAACAAATTTGAGGAACTAACGGCAAAAGTCAACTACGACAGCAACTTCAGACGAAGCAATCTGATATGCCTGACAGAAACATGGGTTAAAGAGGACTCAAATGTTGCTTTAAGGGGATACACCACGATAAGAGCTGACAGGGATGAATTTACGTCACATAAATCAATAGGAGGTGGACTATGTATTTTTGTAGATGACAGATGGGCCACACAATTCCATATACACGAGCAAATGTGCACCCCTGATTATGAACTTCAGGCCTTTTTATTCTCTAGGGAATTTGGACAAATTACTGTCATTTTAACATATGTGCCCGGAACAGACAATGAGAAGGCAGCGACAAGAATAACATAGAGCTACAACTCTGCTGCGCGAGGCTACTGTGAGACTGACCGCCTGTGAATTCTCTGTGACGGGGGAGGGGGCTCACGGCAGCACCTGCTGCTCGTTGAGGACAGTAACTGCAGAGCTATACGTGCTTTCATGTCACAGTCTCCAAAACACCAGATAAGTCTCCAACAACACCAGAAAAAGTCCCTAGATTTGTCGCTAGTAGCTTTTGATATAAAAAGTCGCCAGATAGAGAAAGAATCCCTGTTTGCAACACTGGCTAGACAACGATGTCATGCACGTGAGGTCAGATAGCCTGCTACAGAAGAAAACAACTCATTAATTATGCACACTTGCCACCAACTGGACTGCAAGTGCTTTACATGTGTTTAATGACAGTGCTGTGTGAGAATTAGAAAGGACCGGTGGACGACCGGTGGATACCCGGTGATTCTAATCCGTCAAAATGACAGACAGCCTTCTGTGGGGACACAAAGCCCACAGAATAGGTAAAATACATCTCTGTAAACCAAAGCTTGAAGGAGGATTAGCACTCCCAAATTCTTGTTCTACTATTGGGCTTCAGTGATAAAGACGTTTACCTTTTGGTTAGATGTATCGATACCATCGTCTGATTGGCTAAAGTTGGAGCAGGAAGACTGCTACCCGTACTCCATAGGTTCCATCCTACTAGCTCCAACTAAGACTAATAAATACATTTATAATAATAACCCCATCATACACAACATGATTAGTACCTGGAAGCAAATCAAGTCTAATCTTAAATTTTATATCCCTTGCACTTCCTATTGCTAAGAACCCCTCCTTTCGCTCCCTCTAATCTTGATGGAGCCTTCCATATGTGGAGCGTAAAGGGCATCCACTGTGTTGGAGACCTTTGAGTCTTTGCTTCATTCACACAACTACAGAGGAAATATAAGCTGGAGATAGAGATTATATACGGAAAGACTTAAAAGGGTTTGAGACTGTAACACTATCAAAAATAGATGAGTATCTAAAACTATCCCCATATGAAAGTAAGTTGATATCTCATATCTATACTACTCTCTTATCAATGAGCTCCCCCTCATCTGAAAACTATAAGCATAAGTGGGAAGAAGAGTTTGGTGAACCAATTTCAGATGACTTGTGGGAAAAGAGCCTTGAGAATATACATACCGTCTCATCCAGTTTAAAAATATACACATATATCTGGAGGTATCGCCTAAAATGTGATAGATGCCAGTCTTCTGTGGCAACTCGTCTTCATAGTTATGTCCAAAGATTAAATCTTTCTGGATTGATATCTGTAAGATAATGTCTGAGGCCATGAATACTTCAATTACACCAGAGCCTCTGTTCATCATTCTTGGAACATCTCTGACCTTTAGAGAACTAAATGTGACACAGCAGCGCTTTCTCACGTTCACTGTCTGTCTGTGCCTTTCTCTCTATTCTCTCTTACAGCAAAAAAATGAATTCTCATTTTGTGGAATGATCCAGCTAACGATCCTTCAGCGGTTTGGAGAGGCCTGCGAGAGGTCACAAGCTACAGGAGACCACCCACCCCCCTGCAGGTAACAGTAGACTGGCTGAAGACCTGAACAGCTTCTATTGCAGGTTTTCACAACCATCACCCACCCCGACACTCAGACGATGATCTTCTTGCTGCCCTTACAACCCCCTCCCCACCCCTCTCTGACCCCCCACCTGCACTAACGATCTGCAAGGATGAGGTAATTCAGCTGTTTCAGAAACAAAAGATCAGGAAGGCTCCAGGACCAGACGGTGTGTCCCCCTCCTGCTGAGAGTCTGTGCTGAGCAGCTGGCCCCCGTCTTCACGCAGATCTTCAACACATCACTGGAGCTGTGCCCTCGTGCTTTAAAAGCTCCACCATCATCCCAGTCCCAAAGAAAAACGCCATAACAGGACTCAAAGACTACAGGCCCGTCGCCCTGACGTCTGTGGTCATGAAGTCCTTTGAGAGACTGGTGTTGAGCCACCTGAAGGACATCACAGGCCCCCTGCTGGACCCCCTGCAGTTAGCCTACCGGGCCAACAGGTCGGTGGAGGATGCAGTCAACATGGGACTGAACTACATCCTGCATCACCTCGACTCCCTGGGGACCTATGCTAGGATCCTGTTTGTGGACTTCAGCTCGGCCTCCAACACCATCATCCGGGACATCCTGCACCGTAAACTCACCCAGCTCACAGTGCCGGCCTCCACCTGTCAGTGGATCACCAACTTCCTAACTGACAGGAGGCAGCAGGTGAGGCTGGGAAGCACCACATCCAGCACCCGGACCATTAGCACTGGCGCCCCCCAGGGTTGTGTTCTCACCCCACTGCTCTTCTCCCTCTACACCAATGACTACACCTCAGGGGACCCTACTCCTGAAATTTGCAGACGACACTATTGTCATCGGTCTCATCGAGGACAGAGACGAGTCTGCTTACAGACGGAAGGTGGAACAGCTGGCTCTCTGGTGCAGTCAGAACCATCTGGAGCTGAGCCCACTCAAGACTGGAGATGACAGTGGACTTCAGGAGAAGCCCCCCTTCACTCCCCCCCTAACCATTCTGAACAGCACAGTGTCTACTGTGGACTCCTTCAGGTTCCTGAGATCCACAATTTCTCGAGACCTGAAGTGGACCTCCCACATAGACACAATCAGAAAGAAGGCCCAGCAGAGGATGTACTTCCTGCGTCAGCTCAGGAATTTCAACCTGCCCCGGGAGCTGCTGATCATGTTTTACACCTCCATCATCCAGTCTGTTCTGTGCACCTCCATCACTGTCTAGTTTGGATCTGCAACCAAACTGGACAGACGCAGACTGCAACGGACTATAAGGACTGCAGAAAAGATCATTGGTGTTGACCTGCCCTCCATCCAGGACTTATACCAGTCCCGAGCCAGGAAACGGGCAGGTAGTACCACTGCAGACTCCTCACACCCCAGACACAAACTTTTCAAACTCCTTCCCTTCCGGCAGGCATTACAGATCACTGTACGCCAAAACAACCCGTCATAAGAACAGTTTCTTCCCCCAGGCCGTCACTCTGATGAACACTAAACAGTTACGGAGTGTCAGACCTGTCGCAGTGACTCTAATCCAAACAGTCACTGTGAATATATGTATAGATTATTTAATTTAAATGATCAATATACTCACACTTATTTATGTAAATACTTTCATTGACATCTT
The DNA here is from genome assembly GCF_963930695.1 of Labrus bergylta. Taxonomy (NCBI): domain Eukaryota; kingdom Metazoa; phylum Chordata; class Actinopteri; order Labriformes; family Labridae; genus Labrus; species Labrus bergylta. Next base: position 31,529,068 of record NC_089200.1, on the reverse strand, counting down.
AATTGACCCATCTGTCACATAACTGCATTTTTCTTATTATCATGTTACTTCAGAATCTTTTGCACTATTCACCACTGCACTGTTTCATATCTAGTCATGTAAATATTAGTCTTTTCTTATGTTTATTGTTGATATTTAATATTGTACCTGTACATAAGAGAGCACAGTTCACCAAAGTTAAATTCATAGTGTGTGTAAGCATACCTGGACAATAAATCTGATTCTGATTAATAACCATGAAAATGAGTCTGGAGTATATTGCTGAATGTATGTCCAATTTAATTGCTCAATAAAATACATTTGAATCAAAATAAAGGCCTACAAAAGCCCATAAATATATCAACAAAAAGTGAAATGTTTGATGTCACAGGAGGGATATTACTTCACTGTTCTTTTCCATCACTGCAGCTACTGTCATTAAAAAACTTGCATTCATTTCAGACTTAATCTCACTGTGATTAACTTGTTAACATTTACAGCCCTACTTTTAATATTTTAATTGACATGCTCAAGAAAAGCATGATAAGTTAATGCTAAATGTCTATCCTGTCCTGTGTACTTGTTGCTATGGATGATGTCATTTTAATTCTGTTAAAGAAAATGAATGGATTATCTGTTACGATAGTTGGGAGAGAGATTGCTGTTGGGCGAGCTGAGCTATAGTGAAGCTGACGCACTGCGCTGTCAATGAGGTTGAAACAGTGTGTTTTCAAATGAATTTAGAGAATATCAGCCCCACAGGAACCTCCTCACCTTTCTACCTTGGTTTCTAGGATTTTCTATCTCACTTTGAAATGCTTCTACGGCTATGAAATGAGTAGTAACTCTCTGAGCAGAAGCAGTGTCAGTCACAGTGGATGAGATCAATGAAGGAAAGATGCTCCTATCCGACCGAAATAATGTTAGCCCCTCTATGCTAACTTCCTCATCTGGAACAAATTTCGTTGCGTCGCGCAATTATTGCGTCACTCCCTATGTCGCAGACTGTGGTGACGTACACGCTGAACATGTCGACAGCACAGCGTGGCGGAGCTAGAGCATGAGAGAGTGGAGCTGGTATTTCAGATATTAAACATGGCAGAGCGGAGAGAACGGTTCAATCAAAATCTTCTAAAGTGTGGGAGAACTTCACGATACATAAAAACACGAGTTAGTTGCAAGCTTTGCAATAGAGATATGGCGTAGCACGGGAGCACCACAGTGATGATGCCGCACCTGAAAAGTAAACATGTCGGAGTCACTGCTGTCACTAGGAAGGGAGCTCGACAGCAGGGTAAGTCACTACAAAATCCCATGTTTGTTCCGTTTTCAAGTAAGAAAATGTAATGTTAGTTAGTCTCTCCGGTTGCTCGGCTGGTGCTTGTGTCTACTTTTTATCCAGCTTTACAAGCAGGAAAAGTTCATTAAAGTAACGTTTAGTGTTAGCTGGTTAATGACAGTGGTAGAGCAAACTTTTAACTTTGCCAATGCCAAACAAGCTTAGACTAAAGAAAACTTTGTATTATTTTGCCTTTTAGGCCCACTTTCAATACGTTGTCAGATATATTCTTTGCTTTTTTCCCATATTATTTTCTGTTGACATTGGAATATATTTGTGTAGGTGTGTGTTTTACATTTTATTTTGGTTTAATTTTTTTTAAAGCACTTTTGTCAGCTTGCTATAAATAAATAAACAATTAAAAATGAATGTACTTACTACAATGATTGAATAATTTAATGATTAAGCTCCCAGTGTTCATTTTCTGTAATAAGGTGAGAGTTAATACACTGCACTGTATGCAAATGCATTTAGACACTGAATTAAATTTGTGTAAATAAGTTGTTTTTAGGGTACCTGTATGAGTGTAAATAAATATATATTATAAAAACGTGTGTTGTCGCTAAGTGCTCTTTGGGTTACTTACTTGCCTTTACATAACAATGATTCATAACTAAAACAACAAGGCATATTGATTAGATGTAAATTGTGCTGTTTTACATACTAATACTATCTTTGTCATTGAAGAAAACATCATGTACACCACAGCAAGCATCCATCTTGACAGATCCTCAACATGTTCGTCGCTGACATGAGGCCTCTGACGATGGTTGATAATGAAGATGTAACTTCACTACAATGATCTCCACCTTGAACCCTGGCTACACTCTTCCCTCAAGGACCCATTTCACAAAGCTCATGGAGACGTCCAAGCAGTAACCTGTTGTTTTTGCACTTTTGTTTGCACTGTCAATGAACTAATGTTCTGTTTTTGAATAAACATGTGGAAATTCAAAATGTTTTTGTTTTTTTTAATCCGGTTTATCGATTAATCAGAAAAATAATTAACCGACTAAAACAAAAAGTGGACACATTTCAAACCCTTAGGGAAGTATTATGTGTCATTAGTTTCTTTGGTTTTTGATTCAGGCCAGGGCTGCACGTTCACTTTTTGTGCTCATAGCGCTGCTGCTACAAAGTTTGATTGTAACATAAGACTAAAACTTGTAGCATGATATATAAAATGTCTTTTCAAAGTCTAACACCAACCACAAGTTGTTTGTTCAGGTGATCAATTAAACAGGTTGTGACTGAAAAAGGAAATTAATATTGCATACAGAACAGAAAAGCTAAAACATGTGAGAAGAAGTGTTTTCAGAGAAACATGTTCTTTACAAAAACATCAACAGAGACAACATGACACTTTGTTTACACCTTTACACCTTTTAAGTCATTAGATGGCGGCGCCCTGCTCGGCTGCGGCTGCAGTGGCTCGTGATAGCAACAGGAATAAAATGGCAACTAACCCAGTCAGTTCTGATAATTTCACAGTAAACCTGCAGCGTAGTTACTCTAAAGTAATATACGACCGCCAGGCAATTTTAGTTTTAGGTAAATCAAACAGTTTCAGTCCGGTAGATGCGACTACTCTGGACCTCCTACGTAGCATCGGAATACTACGCTGGCTACATCCAGCGGCCTGTGAAGCAGCGGAGCCTCGTACCAGCGGTGTCCGCCAGCGGAGGAGACGGAAGCGGTGTGACCAGAAGCAAAAACGGGGATGCCGAGCGGGGCTAACAACCAAGCTAAAAGCTAACCCGCACAGAACGCCGCTTCCTTCCATCATGCTTTCTAATGTCCGCTCCCTGGAGAACAAACTGGACTACCTGAAGCTGGATTTAACTGCAAAACGGGAGATGAGAGACTGCTGCACCATATTTCTTACAGAAACGTGGCTGAAACCATCCGTTCCAGATGAGGAAGTTAGCATAGAGGGGCTAACATTATTTCGGTCGGATAGGAGCAGCTCTCTCACTGGTAAATCCCGAGGCGGCTGGGTTTGCATATACACCAACAACAACTGGTGCAACAACGGTGAGATAGTCTCAAGTCACTGCTCTCCTGATGTAGAACTACTGGCTATAAAATGCAGGCCTTTTTATTTACCCCGGGAATTCACTGTTATGATCTTCACAGCAGTGTACATTCCTCCCAGTGTACATTCCTCCCAGAGAAGCCCTCCATCAGTGAACTGCAATCTACACATCCAGAGGGAGTTTTCATTGTGGCAGGGGACTTTAATCAGGCCAATATGAAAACTGTTTTTCCTCATTTCCATTAATATGTGGATTTTGCAACCAGGGGTGGGAGCACGCTGGACCTGGCCTACAGCAACATCAAGAAGGCATTCAAGGCTGCACCCCGCCCCCACCTTGGCTCCTCAGACCATCTCTCTGTGATGCTAATTCCAGCATACAAGCCCCTGCTGATCAGGAAAAAACCCACAGTGAAGCAGGTGAGGGCCTGGCCTGAGGGAGCTATGGAAGCATTACAGGACTGCTTTGAATGCACGGACTGGGACATGTTCAAGGCGGCTGCTACGGACAATCACCAGACGTGTGTGGAGGAGTATGCCGAGTCTGTGTCTGCATACATTCAGAAGTGCATGGAGGATGTTAGTGTGATCAAAAACATCTCCACACGGGCCAACAAGAAACCCTGGATGACTAGTGAGGTACGTGCAATGCTGAAAGCCCGGAACGACGCTTTTAAATCTGGCGACATGGTGGCACTAAAAACAGCCAGAGCCAACCTGAACCGTGCCATAAAGGTTGCAAAGCGTGCTCACAGTCAGAAAGTGCAGGATTTTTGGAGGACCCCACGAACACCAGACGAATGTGGCAGGGCATCCAAGTCATCACAGACTATAAAGCTACTCCTCCCCCCTGTGACAACAATATCAACTTTCTCAACGACCTCAACAACTACTTTGCAAGGTTTGAGGCACTCAACACCACTCCAGCGAGGAAATCTATTCCTCACTCCGATGAGCAGCCAATCAACCTGGACGCAGCTGATGTCCGGAGAACCCTGAGGAGAGTGAACACCCGGAAAGCAGCGGGCCCTGACGACATACCAGGACGGGTGCTTAAGGAATGTGCTGACCAGCTGGCTGGGGTTCTCACAGACATCTTCAACACCTCGCTGATTCAGGCTGTGGTACCTTCATGTTTAAAGACTGCTACAATTATACCAGTGCCTTAAAAATCCACAATCTCCTCGCTCAATGATTACCGCCCTGTAGCACTAACCCCCATCATGATGAAGTGCTTTGAGAGGCTGGTAAAGGACCAGATTGTCTCCAGACTTCCCCCCACATTTGACCCGTACCAGTTTGCTTACCGCCCAAACCGCTCCACAGAGGATGCCATCTCCTCTGCACTCCACCTGGGCTTACAACATCTGGAAGAGAAGGACACACATGTGCGGATGTTGTTTCTGGACTTCAGCTCAGCGTTCAATACAATCATCCCGCAGCATCTGGTGAGCAAACTGGCCCCCCTTGGTTTCAGCACCCCCCTATGTAACTGGCTGCTTGACTTCCTCACAAACAGACCCCAGTCTGTGCGGGTGGGCAACAACACCTCCAGTGTCATCTCCCTGAGCACCGGCTCCCCTCAGGGCTGCATCCTGAGTCCGCTGCTGTTCACCCTGATGACCCATGACTGCTGCGCCAAGTCCACTACTAACCACATCGTGAAGTTTGCAGACGACACAACAGTAGTGGGCCTCATCTGTGACAACAACAACATGGACTACAGAGAGGAGGTGAAACATCTGGTTGACTGGCGCAGAACCAACAACCTGACCCTGAACGTCGATAAAACCAAAGAGATCATCGTCGACTTCAGGAGGCGCCAGCCCAGCCACACACCACTCCTCATCAATGGCACAGCAGTGGAGAGAGTTAGCAGCACAAAGTTCCTGGGGGTGCAGATAACAGACACTCTGACCTGGTCCCTTCACACCGGCGCTCTTGTGAAAAAAGCGCAGCAGCTCATGCACGTTCTGCGTCGGATGAAGAGAGCACACCTCCCTCCTCCTATTCTCAGCACCTTTTACAGAGGCACTATAGAGAGCATCATAACAAACTGCATCTCTGTCTGGTCCGGAGCCTGCAGTGCCTCCGACTGGAAGTCCCTGCAGAGAGTGGTGAGGACGGCGGAAAAGATCATTAAGACTCCACTTCCTCCCATCCAGGAGATCGCAAAGATCCGCTGTCTGACCAGGGCTCAGAAAATCAGCAGAGACACCTCCCACCCCCACCAGAGACTGTTTTCGCTGCTGGACTCTGGAAAGAGGTTCCGCAGCCTCCGAAGCAGAACTTCCAGGTTCTGTAACAGCTTCTTCCCACAGGCCATAAGACTTTTGAACAGGAAAAAATAATCCCTCCATTCCCCCTCAAACCCCCACACAGGACTACCTCACTGGACTGTAAAACACAATATAACGTGCAATATATTTATCTGTATAGTATTTTTACTCATAGTTTTTCTTTTTATATCTATTTATATCTGCACCTTGTTTTTATTTTTTATATGTAAATACATGCTGCTGTTTTTATCCTGCACTACAACGAGCCAAATGCAACGAAATTTCGTTCTTATCTGCACTGTAAAGTACAAGTTTGAATGACAATAAAGAAAGTCTAAGTCTAAGTCTAAGTCTAACCAGCAGCATGTTTCATGATGTATCATAATCAAGGCTTATAATGTTCAAGGAAAGGGCTGATTCATGAATGGAAATGTTGAAACTATTGAAGAAAAAAATACTGACAGGCTCTTTGTCTCACTCACAAACACTTTAAAGAGGATTTCAGTTCATTATTTTGAGGCTGGTTAGTTTCCAGTGTTTAGCTGCAACTAAACCTGAGAGTGTAAATAATGGATTGATTGTTTGAAATGGACCCTGTATGAGCTTCTATGAGATCTTTTTACAAGTCACTGTGTTCCCCTCTGAGCAGGCTACACTGAAGCTTCAACTGAATCTGATTTGAAGTTTTCATTTTCACACTCATGAGTTCTGTTAAGTTGCTACAGCTTCAAACTCCTGGTTTCCTGATACGTCTGCAACAAAATAAAAGCACTTCACAGAGATGACAATAGATGCTTTTATTGTGAAGAACTTTCCTGAATTAAATGTGTTCATCTCTCTGAGCTTTAGTGGAGCTACACTTAGCTGTGATTCTCGATAACGCTGTCAGGAGAAACAGCATTCACAGCCGCTCCTCTTGAGTTCCAGGACTCTTTCCATGAACTCTGCATTGTTCACATTTTAAAGTTGACACTTCTCGGCTTGTGGTCTGAAGCTGGACTTTGTAGTCCTTTATTTGTGCCGCATTGAACTAAACTGCTTTATCTATGTTAGCTAGCATAAGTGAGTGTTGCTGTATCTGTGTACCTAGCGTGTCCACTTTTCCAGTTAGCTGTTTTATTGCGTTCAGGACTTCGTTCATTCCTTCCCTACCTTCCTCTGAGCCAGTGTCCTTCTTTTTAGTTGCTGGTGGGTTCTTCGCTGCTGAGAAAGGGTCTTTTCTTCTGTAGCTCTCGGTAGAGACCTCCATCTTAACATCATCGTGATCGTCAATCTCCGAGCTACTGCGGGCTGAAGAGAGCTTCTTTTCCGTCGTCATGCTGCAGTTTCAGGAGCACTTTATGGTTAAAGCGTCGGTGCAGACAGAGCTCAGAAAACACGCTGCACCCGGTCCTCCATCTTGCCGGAAGTCAGTAGAAGAAATAAAGGATGTATTCTTCTTCTTCTTCTTCTTCTTCTTCATATTATTGACATATTGTGTGCGTCCATTGAAATGTAAGTAAATGTAATAGTTTATCAGTGCTAATTATCATTTCTAGAGGTAAATGCATATCCCTTTGATGTTAATGAGGACCAATTAAGACTGTGAGTTGATGCAGCTATGGTTTTTAGTTTGGGATGAGCCTCTGCTCTGCTTAATGTTGATTGTTCTCATGTTAAGCATGTAATGTAGCCATAATATTTTACACGTGATTTGGTTGCAACAGACAGTTAACACATTCATACACTTGTGTTTTATTAGGAGTAGGTCATTTAGTTTAATATTCTGAAAAGAATGACTGACTATGTTTTCTCTTGTTTATTTTCCCTTTTCAGAAACCACACACATACACACGCACTCACAAGCACCCATACACATATATGAAGAGAGATACATTCACACATTCATGCAAATGTGTATGAACACCTTGTCAAGCAGCAAGTTAAATAAAACGTTATAACTGGAACCTGTGACTCCTGCATGATTTAACCAGTCACACCAGTGGTGGTTGGATTTTCCCGGAACCCAAGTTTTGAGAGAAGCCTCAGTCAGCTGATCTTGCTTTTAACCACTGTGGCCCAAACACAATCTGGTCATAACAACTTCATCTTTCCTGTTATTTCCAACATGTAACCTCTCCCCTTGCATGGATTTTTGCAAAGAATCCTTGCTTCTTCCCTCCACTCCTTTTGCCACTCATTGGTTACAATGGCAATTCCAAAACGTGCTTTACTTGATATTGGATCCAGAGAGCCATCAGTGAATATCTGTAAGTGATTCCTACTTAGTTGCTGTACATATTGATTAATGGTATCACCTGAGACTATAGAATCCTTTTCATGGATAAAATCCAGCAGTGTAAAATCCACCTCAGGTTCTGGAAAGAACCAGAAGAGAACAGGACACCATACACATCCCATCACACTACGAGCGTCCAATTTAATATCCCTTGCAAGTTTTTTGATGTTACTAAAGAAATGAGCTTTTCCCTCTCTTCTTGCAAACTCCCAGGAGTCTTCGAGGAGACACTTGGCTGAGAAATCCTGTTTGATGCTACATAGTTTAAACCAATAGTGCAAGCTTAATTTCCTCCTTCTAATCCTTAATGGTGACTCTCTCACCTCGACCTGAAGAGTAGAGATGGGAGTTGTTCTAAAAGCTCAACAACACACTCTCATGGCATTTGCTTGAACACAGTCTAGTTTAATGAGGTTAGATTTATCTGCTGAGCCAAACACTACACATCCATAATCTAATACTGGCCTTATCATTGCTTGATATATAAGGTTCCTCTTTCTGCTCCCCAGTCGCTATCAGATACACTCCGTAGGACATTGATAATCTTTTCCCATTTACTGACCATTTTATCTATATGGTGACTCCAAGTTGCCTTTTCATCCAACCACACACCTAAACATTTGAACACCTTAACTCTCTCAAGTGGATTTCCCTATATACCAATATTTAAATGAGAAATATTTCTCTTGTTTCCACATATCATAATCTATGATTTGGGTACTGAGATTTTTAAATCCCCATTCATCAGCCCAATCCTCCACACTGTTCAAAGCTTTCTGAATTTGCAAAGTTAGCCCTTCTCCAAATGGCCCCATCGTCTGCAAATAACGACAGCCCATACCCACGAGAAAGGTTCCGAAAAATAGTATTGATCATTATATTGAATAAAACTGGGCTGATTGCTGATCCCTGTGGGGTTACATTTTCAAATTCCACACTTTCTCCCCATACTCTTACCTGAATGCTTCTATTATTCAAAAAATCTTTAATCCAATAAAACATCCTCTAACGCCTGCATCATACAACTGAATAAGGAGACCCTCCCTCCACACTGAATCATAGGTCTTTTCTTCATCTAAAAATACAGCTACTACTGTCTCCTTACAAATCATGGCCTTCTTTATTTCCTGATCTAAAGCTGTAATCGAATCCATTGTATTTTTCCCCTTCCTAAATCCATTTTGATATGGTTTGAAGAAACAATTTCTTTCTAGAAATTAAACTAACCTGTCTGTAACCATTCTTTCCATTAATTTACACATTATGTCAATGCTATTGGACGATATGAAGAAGGATTAGATGGATGTTTCCCCGGCTTCAATATTGGGATTGCCACTGCATGTTTCCACCTTGCCGGTCGTTTGCCCTCTTCCCATATATAGTTAAACAGACTCAAAATCTCCTCTAAAACTATATCGTCCAAATGTTTGATTAATTCATAACACACACCATCTTGTCCTGGTGAAGAACTAGATCCAGCCTTAGCTGCAGCTTTTAACTCTTTCATACAAAAAAAACATAACCTGGATGATTATTTATTTCCTCATGATTTAACTTCCACTCCTCTGCATTTAATACCATCCGCCTCTTCTCCACCCCTTTCTGTGCCAGTGATTTTGAGTTATGAACATCTTGAAACACCTTGACACACATATCAGCCTTTTCCTTGCTTAATACTGCCTCAACCTCACCATCATACAACACTGGCATTGAAGAATTAGAATACTTTCCAGACATTTGGTGAATTCTTAACCACAGCTGCTTTATGGGTGTTTCTGAACCTAAAGTTCCACAATTATTTCTCCAACATTCCCTTTTAGAGTTCTTTATAGTCTTTCTAGCCAATGCCCAACATATTTTATATTCTATGAGATTCCCTTCACCAGGAGCTCTATGTAGATTTCTAAAAGCTTGTTTCCTTTTTCCCACTACCAGATCACAATTCTTATTCCACCATGGCACTATAACAGGTTTTTTAGGATTGCCTCGATTTGGAATAGTTGTTGTAGCCACCTTCATAATCATTAAACACAGAGTTTCGTTATGTTTATTTACAGAACCTTCACTGTTAACCTCCCTCACTGAAGCAGCTGACTTTTCCTTAAAGTCATCCCACAGAGCCCGAGCAAAATTAAATCTATTCGGCCTTTTAACCCTTTCTACTAAAAGTGATCTCCCAAAAGCACTCAAGATGGGAAAATGATCGCTACCTATTGGATCACAGAAGATTCCAGTTCTCTTCTCTGGCTAAGGCTGAAGAAGCTAAGGTTAAATCTATACAGGACCCTCTATTTTCTCCTAAGTGAAATCTAGTTGGCCTTCCATCATTCATGACTACTAGATTCCAGTTATCTAGCATTTCTTCAGTGATTGAACCATTCCTATCCCTCACCTGGCTTCCCCACAGTGAGGTATGAGCATTAAAATCACCTACACCGATAACAGGGGGGTTTACTTGACTCATAAGTTCTTCTAACTCAGATAGAACTAGTGGCTTGCATGGATTATAGAAGTTCATTATTGGTATCCTCCCTTTAGAGCTCCAAACTTCAATGACCAAACACTCAAGAGGAACATCAATATTTACCATTTTGTACTGATTCTCTAATTTAATAGATGTTGCACATCCTCCACCCAACCTGTCAGGTCTATCTTTACTCATACAAACGTATCCCGGTATAACAAAGTCTAAAGAAGGTTTCAGCCAGGTCTCCTGTACACACATAATATCTGGTTTATTCTCAAAGTCCCTGATACATTTTTTTAATTCCTGTCCATTGGCGATCAAGCTTCTAGCATTCCACTGTATGATAGAAAGCATCATAATAACACTAAACATTTTCCACATCATCGTAGAATTCACCATCATCCAAATCCTCTCCTTCCTCCATTTCATCTGTTTGCTCCCTCACTTGACTGCTTGTAGGCTGACTCGATCTCATGAATGTATGTAATGTTTGGGGGGTAAAGTCTCTTATACCTAAAAATCAATTTGCAGCTTCTGACACAAACTTGATTATGTCAGATCTTGACCTCTTATCTCTGGTGCCATATACCACATCTGCAATAAATGCCAACAGAGCCTCCTTTCAGAACATAATCATTAGGATTTCCACACTCACGAACTTTAAGCCGCTTGACATCTCTTATTTCTCTTCCCTTGAGACTTTCCTTCATTTCCCTCTCTGACACATCAGCTCAAACTCCATATATGACCCCTTTCACCACATCATTGTGCTCTAAGTTTGTCACCTCCACTCTCTCTCTCTTTCCTATTTTCTTGGCTTTCACTACCTGCTCACTATTTTTATACACCACCAGTACCTGCCCACTTGCAAGTATACATGCGTCCACTCCGTCACCAACTGATTAAAGAGATTCAGCCACCTTCATTGGATTTACAGCTTTAAATTCCCCTGCTACTTGATCCTTCATTTTGAACATTCATTTGACCTCCATGCTGTATGCTGCAAGTTTCATGATCTTATTTCCTGTTTTATCCATGTAGGTGAGATGTGTCATTGCGTTGCAGCAACCTCGGAGGAACAGATCTGATTTCATTGCTGTCCAGGCAATTTTATATTCCTTCCCAAAATGTTCTTTAAGAAGATGTTTTACTCTTTGATAGCCCTGGGCTGGAGGCATATGTTGGCAGCTGTGGACCAAGTCTTTTGCCTTCCCTCTTGTGTGTTGTTCAAGGAAATGTAAGCAGTCACTGTGGTCTTCAGTCTTTTGTTCCACTCCTCTCTCAAATGACCTGATAAAAGTTTCATATAAGGATCACCGTCATAAACAGGAATGTCTCTTGATGGCAGGGTAGAAGACAGATTTTGCTGAACCAGTAGAGTAGTAGTGTCGTTTTGTCTCTGAATTATGTCACCGATATCACCCTGATTCCCAGAATTAAATACAGGCGGTGTAGTGTGAACATGCTTTTGTAAACCTTCTTCTATATGAGTCTGTACTTTATTCCCGTGAAGAGAGTATTGGTTGACATGGGTCATATCATGAAATTTAAAGGTCCCATATTATGCTTTTTCTGGTTTTATATGCCCTTTAGTGTGTTTTCAAAGTGTCCTGTGCATGTTTAGGCACATCTATGTGCAAAAATTCAAAGTCCGTGGAAATGCGGCTTCTCCTACGTCCTCCTGTTAGCTGTAGCATTAGCCGCATGGAACGCTCGGTTCTAGACCCCCGCTCAATAAAAATTTGCTCATGTTGAAATTTCCAAGAAGCGTGCTGAGCAACTGACCAATAACGACAGAGCGGATCGGCAGACCAATCAGAGCAGACTTGGCCCACGTGGGGGTCTAACAGTGTGGGCTCAGCAGAGTGTAGCTGACGGACTCAGAGCGTAGAGGGAGCAAGGAGGAGCAGTACATGAAAACAGACACTTTTTTAGGACTTTAGCTATTGTGAACGTACAAAAGTAGGTACATAGATTAAATATATGAACTCCAAAAAGAGCATAATATGGGCTCTTTAACTGAGGGTCCATGAGTTGTTATTTTTGGTTTAACAACCTGTTCCTCGGAGAAAGATTCCATTTCCTTCCACATATCTTGTCCTTGTTGCATTTTATCAGGATAATATTCACTTGCAGGTGCTTTTGGGTTCACTGATCTTTCATTTTGAGCTGCAGTTTTTCTCCAATAAGAGTTCATCCTATCAGATACTCTTGAACCTTCTCTCCTATTCAATGCATTGATTTTCACATTGGTTGCTGCCAGTTCAGTCTCCAGTTCCAGTTGTTCCTTATTTCTTTTCAATCGTTCCTCTTGTGACCTCTTGAGGTCCTGTGGTCTCCAGTGTCCCTGTTGGAGGCCAGAACAAAACTTCCTGACCTCCCCCTGAACTAGTCTGCCCGTTCGGTCGGCCTCCTGGCCGTCCACCGGAGCTGTTCCCTATGTTTGATCGGCCTCCTGGCCGTCCACCTGAACTTTCCGGGCTTTGTGCCCTGCCTCCAGGCCGTCCGCCTGACGGTCCGTCATGTCATTTATTATCCTCGTGTATCTCTGTGTTCTAGTTTGTTTTGTTAGAATCTTGAGTTCCGTGTGTCTTTAGTGTTTCATGATTTATTTTGGATTGTCCTCAGTGTTTCTGGTCTTGTGTTTCTCCCTGCCTTTATTGCCCTGATTGTCCTCACCTGTGTCTTGTTAGTTTCACCTGTGTTTGATTATCCCTGTCTATTTAGTCTCTGTGTTCCTTCCCTCGTGTTGTCAGTTCATTTTATGTTGTAAGTTTCCAGTGTTGATTGTTTTTGTTAAAATAAATAGTTTTGTTAAGCATCTGCACTTGGGTCCAGTACGTTATCAATCCTTGACATTTACGAGAGACTCTAATATTTTTGCTAAGCAGGGCAATTTGGAGATTGGCCTATAATTATTAGGGTCACTCTTATCTCCACTCTTGTGTAAAGGGGTAACATAAGCGGTTTTCCATACATTGGGGATTACTCTGGATGAAATGGAAAGGTTAAAAATGTGAGATAATTGCTCAGCAATCAGAAAGGCTTAGAGACGGAGAAAGAGAGGATCCAATTTGTCTTCACCAGTAGATTTCTTAGGATGTAAGGTTTGAAGAGCCTCTAAAACTACACAGAATGAGACTGGAGATAAGTTAAACTAAGAAGTATGATTTGGAGAGGGAATACAGCCATTGTCAGTGGGAGGAAGGTCACTGCTAGGAGCAGGTGATCTATTATCCACATCCTCAAAGATATGACCGGCTGCTGCAAAGTGCATATTGAAGGCAGGGCAGATCTCACTAGGATCATTCACTAAGCAGTCGTCAAACCTGACATGAGTATTAGTTAGGGAGGCAGCACAGTTGCTATTATTAGAGTTTACCACCTTCCAGAATTTTTCAGGGTTGAAATAGCAGCTAGTTACCAAATTCAAGTAATAAACTGATTTTACTTTTCTCACAAGTGAAGTGCATTTATTCCTGAGCGCTCTGAAAGAAGCCCAGTGGGATGCCTCTCCCATACGTCTAGGTAAGGACCAAGCTTTGTTTCTCGATAGAAATACAGCTGACAGTTCAGGGGAAAACCATGGACTAGATCTATTTTTTTACCCTAACTTTTTTAAAAGGTGCACGCTTATTTACCACAGAGATGAACTTAATAAAAAAAAGTCTAAGGCTAGTTCGGTATCTCGAAATTGAGATGTAAGATGGATGTCACTCTCAAATAGGTCATTCATAAAAGCAGGTTCATTAAAATGTTTCATAATTTTTTTAACTAAAATACGTGAAGAAGTTCTCTTTATGTTATGACTCGGCACAAGAGTACGACCCAAAAGCAAAACTTCGGACACAGAGGCACAATCCAAACAGTCTGGTACTGGCACTGGTAACGAGAAAACAAAATCCACAAGGTAGAGACTTCCATGAGTGGGCAGGCAGGCACGACCACAAAACACCAGTGAGGAGTGGAGAAAGGACCGGAGTAGATAAACTGTTGGAGATGAGGATGATTGTTTGCACCTGGGCTGCCTGGGGAGAAAACCACACCCACCAGCACTCACACACACCTGACACACAGGGGAGGAGAAACAGAGGGTAGAGACAAACAGAGGAAAACTAACAACAAACATGAGTATGTCGAATGTTAGTTGTCAGTCAAGGAAGGGGCTGCAAGGATGAACCATAACAGTACCCCCCCTCAATGACTGCCTCCAGGTGGTCTACCAGGTTTATTAGGATTGTCTTTGTAAAAGTCAGTGATTAAGGAGTGGTCCAGTATCAAGGACAGAGAGATCCAACTCCTCTCCTCTGGACCATAACCCTACCAGTCTCCCAAAAACTGGAACCCCCGACCCCTGCAACGAACGTCCAGAATCACACTGACAGACACAGGTCACTAGCTGAGACGGGTTTGACTTGTGAAACCTTCTGTCCCACCACATAGTCCGGTGCCGGGGTCCGATGCTGATCGGCCAGTCTTTGGTTGCACTCCCTGGAACGGAGCAGGGCAGCTCGGGTCTCCCTCCAGACCCGACGAATCCTCCGCAGGTTGGCCTGCACGGAAGGAACAGCCAACTCCTCTTCCTGTGCAGGAAACGGGGGAGGAAGGTACCCCAGGGAACTTTCAAATGGATTCATACCTGTAGCGGCGCTGGTCAGGGAGTTATGAGAGTACTCGATCCAGGATAGGTGGTTGCTCCATGAAGTGGGATCCTGAGCGCAGACACATCAGAGTGCATTTTCATTTAATTTCATGAGCTCTTTCAGCTTTTCAATTGACTTCTTAGCTTGTTTACATTTTGAGTTTCTTGACTTCTGACCAGTTTCAATGAATAAAACCATGCCTTTTGTAGTGGGTCTGATAACTCGTTTTTCCTTTTCAGAATCCTTCTCAACATCGCCATCCTGTGGCTGAACAGGATTAACAGCAGAGATTTGTGTCAGCGATTCAAACAGCTGATGTGTTCTGTGATTGTAGCTTTCAGTTAACTGACTCCATCATAGTAGCCGCTGTCCAATACCGCAGTCCTTTTAGCTTATCCAATAAAGCTTAATGATTACACATACCCAGTCGTTTGAGCTCCAGAGGTTTCCAATCCACCATCAGTAATTAGCTTAGCGCAGGTGTCAACAATGTCCAGTTGATTGGGGATGGCAGCGTCAGTTTAGTGAAACAAAACAATCTTATATCACCATATAAAACTATCTAAATCTATCTATCTAAAACTAAAAGACTAAAAGATTCTGCTAAGTGAATTGTAGAATTATTCCATTTGAATGGTTGTAAGTTTCATTCAGAGCGTAGTTCTCACTTCATTGTAATGGCAAAGTTCCAATTTTTTCCTATGTTTCAATTATTTCCATTAATACACAGGTAGGGGTGAAGTGATGATTTTCCAGTCGTTATTATAGTTGAGTTGGAGGTTTATTGTAGTTAATTGATTGGGATAGATAGATAGATAGATAGATAGATACTTTATTGATCCTGAGGGAAATTCCAAGCATCCAGGAGCAGGTTACAAGACGTACATGACATGAAACATGTTACAAATTAAACCGCAAAACCGACGCCCGCCTCCCATACATATATATATTAACCTGAAATTAAGATTTAAAGAATACCCCTAGATGAAACAAACTTAAACTGTGCAATTAAAAATAGATTTATACAAGAAATTTACATAACCCGTGCAGGGATAAAAATATGTGTAATTTAAAGCAAGAACCTATAAACAGTTGAGAGAAAAAATCTGTAATTAGACCTGAATATAAAAAAAAGTGTTGACCTTCTGAAGTTGTGTTGTTTATATATGTACAGCAATGTTTAAAAAAGCAGATACTGCAGAGTTATCAAAAACAGACATTAAATAACAGGCAGTGCAAACATTAAATTAAAGGTGCTATTTAAGTAATTCAGGTAATCATTAAAGTGTCCAACTAGAGGCTGACTCTTGGGATAGCTGTGCAGATGGGAAATGGAAAAAGGAAGATTTAGTCCAAGTGTGTGCTTTCCCCCTGCCATAACCGTGAGGTGTTGCACAGACGTATGGCCAGGGGGACAAAAGAGTTCTTAAGTCTGTCCGTGGAACAGGATTGTGACAGCAGTCTTCCACTGAACACACTCCTCTGCCTGCTGAAGGTGCTGTGCAGAGGGTGGTGGGTGTTGTCCATGATGGAGAGCATTCTGTTCAGGGTCCTTCTCTCTGCCACTGTCACTAGAGAGTCCAGCTCTGTGCCCACCACAGAGCCAGCCTTCCTCACCAGTCTGTCCAGCCGTGCTGCATCCCTCTTCTTGCTGCTTCCTCCCCAGCACACCACAGCATAGAAGAGGACACTAGCCACCACGGACTGGTAAAACATCTGCAGCAGCTGTTTACAGATGTTGAAGGACCCCAACCTTCTCAGGAAGTATAGACGGCTCTGTCCCTTCCTGCAGATAGTGTCCATGTTAGATGACCAGTCCAGCCTGTCATCCAACTGCAGCCCCAGGTACCCGTAGGTCTTGACCACCTCCACGTCGACCCCCCCCCCGATGGAAACAGGTTGGGGATGTGGTTTGTTCCTTCAGAAGTCCACCACCATCTCCTTGGTCTTGGAGGTGTTCAGCTGCAGATGGTTTGAACTGCACCACGTCACAAAGTCCCCTACCAGGCTCCTGTACTCCTCCTCCTGTCCATCCCTGACACAACCAACTATCACAGTGTCATCCGAATATTTCTGCATGTGGCAGAGCTCAGAGTTATACTGGAAGTCAGAGGTATACAGGGTGAACAAGACAGGAGAGAGCACGGTCCCCTGTGGTGCTCCGATGCTGCTGACCACAGTGTCAGATGTGCAGTCCTTCAGTCTGACGTACTGTGGTCTCTCTGTGAGGTAGTCCGTTATCCATCTCACCAGGTGCGAGTCCACCCTCATCTCGGTCAGCTTGTCTCTCAGTAGGAGGGGGTGGATGCTATTAAAGGCGCTTGAGAAATCAAAGAACATGATTCTCATCACGCTGCTCCCTTTGTCCAGATAAGAGTAAGCCCTGTGTAGTAGATAGAGGATAACCTTCCCAAGCAGCAAGCTCATGTTGAAGACATGCTGAAGCGGCTCCCCCAGTTTGGCAGAACAAGCCTTAAGCATCCTTGGACACACCCTGTCTGGGCCTGCTGCCTTCCTGGGACAGTCTTTTTAGCTCTCTGCTCACCTGCTCCTTGGTAATGGTGGGAGGGAGGGGGGTTGAATTGTCCGTGGAGAGGGAGGGGGTTAAAGGGGGTGAACAGTCCCTGAGTGTGGAGGGAGGGGGAGGTGTTGTCTTTGTCCTGGTGGCAGTATGGGTGGTGTTGTCGTCAGGGGAGGTGGGGATGTGGAGAGAGGTGCTGGAGGGGGCAGACACTAGCTGCAGTGGCCTGGCAGTCAAACCTGTTAGAAAACAGGTTGAGCTGGATATGAGAACAAAAAACACATACCATTTCCAGTTAAACGTAACCAGTAGAATACCTGTTGTTGATTGTCTGAGGGCTGGTCTGAAACATGAATGCTGGTCTGGTGAGAACTGTCTGAGCTCCCCCTACCTGTGCCTTCCACTTCCTGTCACCTATGCCACTATATAATGGGAAGAATTTTGTTCATAGATATTTTCCTTGCTTTTTAGAACCACACACAATAAACAGTTGTAACCTTGCTGCATTAAAGTGTCATCTTTGAACTCTTTTTCTATAGTGGCCTAACCCAAACCAATGTGTTTAGTCTTTTAGAATAAGGGTCTGCTTGTAGGTGAAATATTGATAAATGAAATAAATAAGAAAGGTTTATGATTGATGACGAGTCAGGTTACCATGGGAATTGGATAGCGCCAAGACCAATCCAAGAATCATTTTCCTCTTAGCTGAAAATGTATAAAAAGCAATGAAGCAGCAAAAAAGAAAAATGATAAAATAACAAATATACACACAATTAAGGTGTTTTTTTCTTCCATAAACCATTTAGTTATATACACTGAAGGCTATAATGCATCTCTATTGTTTCTTCTAACAATATGTTGAGTAAATCCAGAATGCCAGATGACATCTACAGGTGTTGTCATTCAGGCTGTGTGATCAAAGGCTGCAGCAGTTTTGTGCCCAGTGGCCTCTGCACTCTTAATAAATTGTCATTGAGATTTTCTTTATTTGTATTCCGACTGCAGGATTCTTATTAAGTGTTAAAGGTTTTCAGTGAAATCAACCTGGACCTGATCTGACTGTGGTCGCTCTGCATCAGGATCTGCTGAACTCTTTTTCTTTACCAACCGACCTTAGACACTCGACAAAAAATAACACAAGTAGATGAAAGTCTTTCTCCCTCTACATCAGTTTATTTATTACAAGGTTACACATGAGCTGTCTGAAGAACTTGTGCTACCCAACACTGAGGCCTCCAAGGAAACAGAGTGACAGAAAGAAGAAGGATCCTTACACTGTAACTGTTTCATATAAACCCTTTACATTCAAACATCATAGCTGCGCCCAACTTACTGGTTCATATGTCAGCAACAAAACATCAATGTCAAAAAAGTAGAGACAGATTTCTGTGAATAGAATTGTCTTATATCCCTTTATAACAGCACTTATACATCTGTTAGTTAATACATACTTATTTATACACATTAGTGATGTTGTTAATAGAGCTGTGCATCTTTACTGGTCTTACGATTCGATTATGATTATCCAGTCAACGATTCGATTCAATATCACATCACAATTCATCCTCAATTTTCTATTTTACTGCACATGGCTACTTTTTCATAGAGTCAAACAGTCTTATAAATATGAACTCATTATGTATAATTTAAAAAGAGATTAAGACAACAATGTCATTATCAATATCTTTACATTGTAAGTTAAAATTAATACATTATATATAGTGCTGGGCGATATATCATGAAGCTCGATTCGATCAATATTTAATTAATGCTTGATATGGAAAAGGGAACATCGATTTAATTTTTTAAACTACTTCAAAGTTTTCTCGCGATATTTCGTTGCTCCGCGAGATTTCCGCAGCAGCGCTTGTTGCGCAGAGATGAAAGGGCGGAGGAGACTTCACTCCTGCCACTGAGTAGCATAGCTCTTTTAAGCGACCAACACGGAGGAGAAAGAGAAAGATGCGAGCAAAGCCAAATTGATTCCAAAAAAAGGGCTTGACATTATAAGTGTCCCGCTGGCCCGGATGAATGATTGACAGAGTCGGCTTCACTGCTGTCACTCCCGCGAACGCGCTTGCCACTCTCGAATTGTAAACTCGCACACAGATCTTAGCGCAGGTTTCTCTACCAAAACACACGTTTGGTAAAACGGTTTTAAAACCATCAGATCTCGACAAAAGTCAAGCTAAAATCAGCATTCAAAGAAACAAATCACCGGAAAAGTTGAGAGTGACAGCAGGGCATCATTTTTGGGGGGTAAAGCCTTCAGTTATCGGGCTCCTCTCCTCTGGAACCGCCTTCCAGCCAGGGTCCAGGAGGCATACACAGTCTGTATTTTTAAGAATAGACTTAAAACTTTCCTTTTTGATAAATCTTATAGTTAGTGCTGGTGTAGACCAGCTCTTAGTTATGCTGCTATAGGCTTAGACTACCGGGGGAACTGACACCTTGAGCTCCTCTCCCTCTCCTTCCCCCTCCCTATATATATATATATATATATACAGTACATCATATTACTGCATGTATTTATCTGTAAATCTCAGTCACTAACCACCTACTTTCCTGAGAGCTCTTGAGCTCTCTTAGGCTCCTCAAGATCATTGGTTGAAGGCATGCCAGAACAACCCCCACCCCACCGGATCATTGGTTAACGGCCTGCCAGAACAACCCCCCCCCCCCCTCCCCACCGGATTGTTGATGGACGGTTTGCCTCCCCCCACCCCCTTGCTCCCTATCCCTCTTCCTGCATCTTATCCCATCTCTCCCCCTATCCCTTTCCAACCCCGGCACAGTCTAGGCCTGTGAAGGCTGTTTTGTCATGAGCCGGGGATCTGGCCGAAGATTTCTGCCTTTTAATAAGGCAGTTTTTTCTTACCACTGTAACTTTTGCTGCTTTGCTAAAGTGCTCATGATGGATAGGCCGGGTCTTTGTAATATAGCAATAAGTAAGGTCTTTTACCTGCTTTTTGTAACATAACAAAGAGTAAGGTATTTTACCTGCTTTTTGTAAAGTGTCTTGAGATAACACTTGTTGTGAGTTGACGCTATACAAAAATAAATTGAATTGAATTGTCACAAATCCCTCTGTTAGCCTACGTTACTTTCATTACACACCACTGTGTGTTTAGGTAAAACAAACTCACTCACCGCTTCGCAAAACAACCGCATTTAGCTGTTAGCAGATGCTTTTTTTCTAACCCTCGTCAGCATCAATTACGTCCTGTCCCTGCATTGATGCATTAATCATCTAGTCTGCATCGCGATGCATCGATTACATTATTAATTTCAAGAGCCCTAGTTGTTAACTTGGATTCCTTTGGCTCACTTCTACCATTACACAGGATTAGCATTTCTCTCCAGTGTGAATCATCATGTGTCTGGTCAAATTTCTCTTAGAATTAAACTTTTTACCACACTCAGAGCAGCTAAAGGGTTTCTCTCCTGTATGAACTAACATGTGTCTGGTCAGATGCACTTTACGGTTAAACTTTTTACCACACTCAGAGCAGCTAAAGGGTTTCTCTCCTGTATGAACTAACATGTGTCTGGTCAGGACCTTTTTTCGGTTAAATCTTTTACCACACTCAAGGCAGCTGAAAGGTTTCTCCCCTCTGTGACTTGCCATGTGATATGTCAAACTAGACTTACAGGTAAATCGTTTCTCACACTGAGAGCAGCTGAAGGGTTTCTCTCCTGTATGAACTAACATGTGTCTGGTCAGATGCCCTTTTCGGTTAAATCTTTTACTACACTCAAGGCAGCTGAAAGGTTTCTCCCCTGTATGATTTGCCATGTGATATGTCAAACTAGACTTCGAGGTAAATTTTTTCTCACACTGAGAGCAGCTGAAGGGGTTCTCTCCTGTATGAACTAACATGTGTCTGGTCAGATGCCCTATTCGGTTAAATCTTTTACTACACTCAAGGCAGCTGAAAGGTTTCTCCCCTCTGTGATTTGCCATGTGATATGTCAAACTAGACTTACAGGTAAATCTTTTCTCACACTCAGAGCAGCTGAAGGGTTTCCCTCCTGTATGAACTAACATGTGTCTGGTCAGATTATGTTTTCGATTAAATCTTTTCCGACACTCAAGGCAGTTGAAGGGTTTCTCCCCTCTGTGATTGGCCATGTGATATGTCAAACTAGACTTACAGGTAAATCTGTTCTCACATTTAGAGCAACTGAAGGGTTTCTCTCCTGTATGAACTAACATGTGTCTGGTCAGATGCTCTTTTCGGTTAAATCTTTTACCACACTCAGAGCACCTGTGTGGTCTCTTACCAGTATTTAGTGTCTTATTTTTCAAGTTTAATTCTGACAGATCTTCTCTTGTCTCTTGCCAATCATCACTGTCATCAGTCTCAGGTTCATCAGAGTCTTCAATCTTGACCTCAATCTCTGGTTGTAAACATCTCTCTGGATCTGAGTACCTCTCTGGTTCTTCTCCTCCACAGTCCTCTCCATCAACTCCTGTTTCCATCTGTTCAGTTTGTCTCTGATGAAGCTGTGAGGACTGAGGTTTCTCTTCATCATCTTCACTCTTCACAGAGACAGGAGTGAAGGGAAACTTGGTGGTATCAGCCTCCTCCAGTCCTTGAAGCTGTTCTTCCTCCTGACTGCTCCACAGTTCCTCATGTTCTTCTTTAATGTGTTGGGGCTTAGTGTCCTCCTGGTCCAGAATGTGGCTCCACTCCTGCTGCTCAGGTGGAAGCTCTTCTTTACTCACCAACAGCTGCTGGACATCTGCAGGACACAGTAAACAAACATGAACGGTACAAATTATTTCATTTTAATGGCTGAATGTCAATAGTTAATTGGAATTGATCACATTTTAATCAAGTTTAGAATTCACTTATTTTGGATTTAAAAAAAGTTTTTAATGCTTTTATTTTGTAATTTTGTCTTTAGTTTAGGGTACTTTAGTTCTTTTTTGGATACAAACCTACCTTTATTTTGAAAGAAAAATAAATAACTTGTTGTAGACTGAAGATACTATATTAACTTTACCACGGAAAAAAGCAACATGTTAAAAAAAGTTAAAGTAAATGAAACCAGCCAAAGAGGTTGTGTAAAAAAAAAGTGAGGGCGTCGGTAGCCTAAGGCTGTGAGGACTGAGGTTTCTCCTCATCATCATTAAGTCCTGGAGAGCGGGCAGACCGGGTTCAAATCCGACCTGTGGCTCCTTTCCCACAAGTCATTTCCCACTCTCTCTCCTTGGTTTCTGATTCTGTCCTATCTCTAAAATAAAGGCATACAAAAGCCCATAAATATATCAACAAAAAGTGAAATGTTTGATGTCACAGGAGGGATATTACTTCACTGTTCTTTTCCATCACTGCAGCTACTGTCATGAAACAACTTGCATTCATTTCAGACTTAATCTCACTGTGATTAACTTGTTAACATTTACAGCCCTACTTTTAATATTTTAATTGACATGCTCAAGAAAAGCATGATAAGTTAATGCTTATCATGTCTATCCTGTCCTGTGTACTTGTTGCTATGGATGATGTCATTTTACCGTATTGGTCCGAATATAAGACGACCCTGATTATAAGACGACCCCCGTTTTCAACACTCACATTTACAAAAAAAGATTTGCAGACCAGATCTTGTTTTTATAAATAATTTATTTTTTTTAAACTTCATTTTATTTGAAAATAACAATATGAAAAACACATTGAATTAAACACCTGTTGTATTAATAATTATAATAATAATTAACATACCGTATTTATCGGTGTAGGCCTACAGCACTTTTCAAAACAAAGTGTTTCACAAGGGCGAACTATGTACAGTATGATTCAACATTAAAATTGATTAACAATCAAACAATATTATCAACATGTTTTTAACATTTTGAAATAACAGAGGAAATACAGGCAACGTTTTTAACGAAACTAAAACTCTCCAAACTTCTCCTCCGATGTCTCCTATTCCTCACACACGTCCTCCGCCCCGCTGTGTTCTCTCTCACTGTCCTCACTCCCCTGCTCCTCCCAGAGCGCGTCATGTGTGTTGACATTTAAAGGGACAGGCAAACAATTAGAGCTGCGCTCTGAATACTAGACCCCGAATATAAGACGACCCGACTTTTTCGGACCTATTTCGATGGGGAAAAAGGCCGTCTTATATTCGGACCAAAACGGTAATTCTGTTAAAGAAAATGAATGGATTATCTGTTACGATAGTTGGGAGAGAGATTGCTGTTGGGCGAGCTGAGCTATAGTGAAGCTGACACACTGCGCTGTCAATGAGGTTGAAACAGTGTGTTTTCAAATGAATAGAGAATATCAGCCCCACAGGAACCTCCTCACCTTTCTACCTTGGTTTCTAGGATTTTTCTATCTCACTTTGAAATGCTTCTACGGCTATGAAATGAGTAGTAACTCTCTGAGCAGAAGCAGTGTCAGTCACAGTGGATGAGATCAATGAAGGAAAGATGGACATCCTTCACAAGTTGTCTGGCTTTTACCTGGGTGAAAGTTGACTTCCTGTCTTTCACTTGTTGTCCCCTCTGTCAACAGAACCCTCTGACCCGCATAGATCCATCTGATGTTCAGTTAAGTAACATGACGTGCAAAAGTAGCTTGTTTCAAATGTAGTTGAAGTAAAAGTTACTTAGTTTAACCACAAATCTCTCATGTAGTGCAAAAAGGACACAAGGATTTAAATCCCAATGTTGTTTTAAACTAAAGGCAAATATTTACAAGTTAAAGTAACAAAATAAAACAAGTGGACACAACATGTCAAACCCTTAGGGAAGGATTATGTGTCATTAGTTTCTTTGGTTTTTGATTTAGGCCAGGGCTGTATGTTCACTTTTTGTGCAGGTTGATTGTTTTGTAGACTAAGACTAAGACTAAAACTTGTACCATGATATATAAAATGTCTTTTCAAAGTCTAAAACCAACCACAAGTTGTTTGTTCAGGTGATCAATTCAACAAGCAACAACAAAACATGAAATAATCCACTTCGTTTCAGAACTCTTAGTGTACGAACGACTCAGAAATAATTTTGTGTTTCTATCTGTGGGGTCAAACTCTGGAACAACTTACATTTAGAACTCAAACAAAGTACAAACATGAAACATTTTTAAAATATGTATAAAAAATATCTTCACAAGGTCAAGGGAGGAAGAAGTGGTTTGAATTCCATAAGGTGTCTGCAGGGATTCATGTTGCTGCTATTTTCATTTTTCTCCCTTTGTGTTGCTGTTGTTTTTGTTATTGTATTATTCGTAATTTATACATTCATTTATAACTTGACATTGAAAAGATACATATATAAATTATGAAAAAAAAATTCATATTATATCATAATCTTAATTTACAAATATAATACAAGCTATCTGAATAGATGGAGAAGGGGTGTTTACTTCTTCCCACTCCTTTTTGGACATGTCACATGAAATAACTTAGTGTCCCAATTTATTTTTCTGAATGATATTTTACACTGTAATTATTTTTTGTCTTCTGGGTGATTGTCGATAATGCTGTCAGGAGAAACAGCATTCACAGCTGCTCCTGTGACTGCTGGCAAGTGAGTTTTGTATCCGCAACAGCACTGAACTGAAAGTAGATACTTCAAAATAAAAGCACAGAAAAGATAGATAGCTAGATATCAATGTGATTTCACCCGTATTAAATTCCACATAAAAGCAATATCTGTGCTGAGCAGCTGGCCCCCGTCGTCACGCAGATCTTCAACACATCACTGGAGCCATGTGAAGTGCCCTTATGCTTTAAAAGCTCCACCATCATCCCAGTCCCAAAGAAACCCGCCATCACAGGACTCAATGAATACAGGCCCGTCGCCCTGACGTCTGTGGTCATGAAGTCCTTTGAGAGACTCGTGTTGAGCCACCTGAAGGACATCACAGGCCCCCTGCTGGACCCCCTGCAGTTAGCCTACCAACATGTCAAAATGGGTCTGAACTACATCCTGCATCACCTCGACTCCCCGGGGACCTATGCTAGGATCCTGTTTGTGGACTTCAGCTCGGCCTCCAACACCATCATCCGGGACATCCTGCACCGTAAACTCACCCAGCTCACAGTGCCGGCCTCCACCTGTCAGTGGATCACCAACTTCCTGACTGACAGGAGGCAGCAGATGAAGCACTACATCCAGCACCCGGACCATTAGCACTGGCGCCCCCCAGGGGTGTGTTCTCTCCCCACTGCTCTTCTCCCTCTACACCAATGACTACACCTCAGGGGACCCCTCTGTGAAACTCCTGAAATTTGCAGACGACACCACCGTCATCGGTCCCATCGAGGACAGAGACGAGTCTGCTTACAGACGGAAGGTGGAACAGCTGGCTCTCTGGTGCAGTCAGAACCATCTGGAGCTGAGCCCACTCAAGACTGTGGAGATGACAGTGGACTTCAGGAGAAGCCCCCCTTCACTCCCCCCCCCCCCCCCACCACCATTCTGAACAGCACAGTGTCTACTAACTTCATATTCATTATTATGTTCATCTCAGCATTTTTTGCACTACTCACCACTGCACCATTGTCTTATTTAACCTTGTATATATATGAGTGTTTTGCTCATATGTTTAACTTTGTACATTCAGAGCACAGTTACTGAAGACAAATTCATTGTGTGTGTAAGCATACATGGCCAATAAAGCTGATTCTGATTCACTGGTTACTGAAATTATTTGCAGACCTATCAAGACATTGATTTTATGTGCAATTTAAAACAGGTAAAATCACATTCTATCTACTCATCCGTCTATATATCGCAGGGCTTTTATTTTGAAGGGTTTACTTTCAGTCCAGTGTCACATGCGTCCACAGACTCTCTTCTTGTTTACCGTAAAGGCGCTGATAAATACGCAGCAAAAATCAAACACGGGCTGACTCGACAGCAGTGAGTTCCAGGACTCTTTCCATGAACTCTGCATTGTTCACATTTTAAAGTTGACACTTCTCGGCTTGTGGTCTGAAGCTGGACTTTGTAGTCCTTTATTTGTGCCGCATTGAACTAAACTGCTTTATCTATGTTAGCTAGCATAAGTGAGTGTTGCTGTATCTGTGTACCTAGCGTGTCCACTTTTCCAGTTAGCTGTTTTATTGCGTTCAGGACTTCGTTCATTCCTTCCCTACCTTCCTCTGAGCCAGTGTCCTTCTTTTTAGTTGCTGGTGGGTTCTTCGCTGCTGAGAAAGGGTCTTTTCTTCTGTAGCTCTCGGTAGAGACCTCCATCTTAACATCATCGTGATCGTCAATCTCCGAGCTACTGCGGGCTGAAGAGAGCTTCTTTTCCGTCGTCATGCTGCAGTTTCCGGAGCACTTTATGGTTAAAGCGTCGGTATGGTGTATTAGAGATTCATACGATCACATAGAATTGAGTTGGAAGGTAAAGTATTTGTAAACGTGGGACAAGCAGACGGAGCTCAGAAATCACGCTGCACCCGGTCCTCCATCTTGCCGGAAGTCTTCTTCTTCTTCTTCTAACACATTTCTGGCAGGCTGTACACTGCAAAGCGTAATGCTGCCCTCATCCGTAATTCAAATAAACTTATTCACTTTGTGTTCTTATTCACTTTGGGAAAAATATAATCTTCCCCTTTCTTCATCCCTCCACTCCTTTTGCCACTCATTAGTTACATATTCTTTAATAATTCTAAAACATTCTGGTCTTCCAAGCAATATGTCTAAATCTATATTTTCCTTTTTTAGAGACTGTTTTGCTAATGTATCCACTATTTCATTTCCATCCACCCCTGAATGACCAGAGACCCATAAAAAGACTATATTATTTCCCATCCTCTGTATTTTACACAACAAGCACAATATCTCACATATCATGTGTAATATCTACCTTGATGTCCAATTTTTAATCGCCTCTAAAGCTGCTGCCGAGTCAGAGCAAATGACAGATCTTGTTATCTTGTTCTCCTCTATCCATCTCACAGCCAATAGGATTGCTTTTAGTTCAGTAGTGAAAACAGACACTGTATTAGAGGTACGGATGCTTTTACGGATTTCTTGATTTACAACATGAATTCCAAAACCTGCTTTACTTGATATTGGATCCAGAGAGCTATCAGTGAATATCTGTAAGAGATTCCTACTTAGTTGCTGTACA
This sequence comes from Labrus bergylta, assembly GCF_963930695.1. Taxonomy (NCBI): domain Eukaryota; kingdom Metazoa; phylum Chordata; class Actinopteri; order Labriformes; family Labridae; genus Labrus; species Labrus bergylta. The sequence continues at coordinate 31,501,424 of NC_089200.1, read as the reverse complement.
TATTGATTAATGGTATCACCTGAGACTATAGAATCCTTTTCATGGATAAAATCCAGCAGTGTAAAATCCACCTGAGGCTCTGGAAGGAACCAGAAGAGAACAGGAGACCACACACATCCCATCACACTACGAGCGTCCAATTTAATATAGGGGCGGCTCTGGCTCAGTTGGTAGAGCCTATCAACCGGAAGATCAAGTGTTCGATCCCCAGCTGAGCAACATGTCCTTGGGCAAGACACTTAACCCTGCATTGCTCCAGCTGCTTCAGTATCGGTGTTTGAATGGATTTGTGTTGTTCTTACTCTCTGATGTACGTCGCTTTGGATAAAAGCGTCTGCTAAGTGAATTGTAGAATTGTAATATCCCTTGCAAGTTTTTTGATGTTACTAAAGAAATTAGCCTTTCCCTCTCTTCTTGCAAACTCCCAGGAGTCTTCGAGGAGACACTTGGCTGAGAAATCCTGTTTGATGCTACACAGTTTAAACCAATAGTGCAAGCTTAATTTCCTCCTTCTAATCCTTAATGGTGACTCTCTCACCTCGACCTGAAGAGTAGAGATGGGAGTTGTTCTAAAAGCTCAACAACACACTCTCATGGCATTGGCTTGAACACAGTCTAGTTTAATGAGGTTAGATTTATCTGCTGAGCCAAACACTACACATCCATAATCAAATACTGGCCTTATCATTGCTTGATATATAAGGTTCCTCTTTCTGCTCCCCAGTCGCTATCAGATACACTCCGTAGGACATTGATAATCTTTTCCCATTTACTGACCATTTTATCTATATGGTGACTCCAAGTTGCCTTTTCATCCAACCACACACCTAAACATTTGAACACCTTAACTCTCTCAAGTGGATTTCCCTATATACCAATATTTAAATCAGAAATATTTCTCTTGTTTCCACATATCATAATCTATGATTTGGGTACTGAGATTTTTAAATCCCCATTCATCAGCCCAATCCTCCACACTGTTCAAAGCTTTTGCAAAGTTACCCTTCTCCAAATGGCCCCATCGTCTGCAAATAACGACAGCCCATACCCACGAGAAAGGTTCCGAAAAATAGTATTGATCATTATATTGAATAAAACTGGGCTGATTACTGATCCCAGTGGGGTTACATTTTCAAATTCCACACTTTCTCCCCATACTCTTACCTGAATGCTTCTATTATTCAAAAAATCTTTAATCCAATAAAACATCCTCTAACGCCTGCATCATACAACTGAATAAGGAGACCCTCCCTCCACATTGAATCATAGGTCTTTTCTTCATCTAAAAATACAGCTACTACTGTCTCCTTACAAATCATGGCCTTCTTTATTTCCTGATATAAAGCTGTAATCGAATCCATTGTATTTTTCCCCTTCCTAAATCCATTTTGATATGGTTTGAAGAACCAGAATTTCTTTCTAGAAAATAAACTAACCTGTCTGTAACCATTCTTTCCATTAATTTACACATTATGTCAATGCTATTGGACGATATGAAGAAGGATTAGATGGATGTTTCCCCGGCTTCAATATTGGGATTGCCACTGCATGTTTCCACCTTGCCGGTCGTTTGCCCTCTTCCCATATATAGTTAAACAGACTCAAAATCTCCTCTAAAACTATATCGTCCAAATGTTTGATTAATTCATAACACACACCATCTTGTCCTGGTGAAGAACTAGATCCAGCCTTAGCTGCAGCTTTTAACTCTTTCATACAAAAAAAACATAACCTGGATGATTATTTATTTCCTCATGATTTAACTTCCACTCCTCTGCATTTAATACCATCCGCCTCTTCTCCACCCCTTTCTGTGCCAGTGATTTTGAGTTATGAACATCTTGAAACACCTTGACACACATATCAGCCTTTTCCTTGCTTAATACTGCCTCAACCTCACCATCATACAACACTGGCATTGAAGAATTAGAATACTTTCCAGACATTTGGTGAATTCTTAACCACAGCTGCTTTATGGGTGTTTCTGAACCTAAAGTTCCACAATTATTTCTCCAACATTCCCTTTTAGAGTTCTTTATAGTCTTTCTAGCCAATGCCCAACATATTTTATATTCTATGAGATTCCCTTCACCAGGAGCTCTATGTAGATTTCTAAAAGCTTGTTTCATTTTTCCCACTACCAGATCACAATTCTTATTCCACCATGGCACTATAACAGGTTTTTTAGGATTGCCTCGATTTGGAATAGTTGTTGTAGCCACCTTCATAATCATTAAACACAGAGTTTCGTTATGTTTATTTACAGAACCTTCACTGTTAACCTCCCTCACTGAAGCAGCTGACTTTTCCTTAAAGTCATCCCACAGAGCCCGAGCAAAATTAAATCTATTTGGCCTTTTAACCCTTTCTACTAAAAGTGATCCCCCAAAAGCACTCAAGATGGGAAAATGATCGCTACCTATTGGATCACAGAAGATTCCAGTTCTCTTCTCTGGCTAAGGCTGAAGAAGCTAAGGTTAAATAGATACAGGACCCTCTATTTTCTCCTAAGTGAAATCTAGTTGGCCTTCCATCATTCATGACTACTAGATTCCAGTTATCTAGCATTTCTTCAATGATTGAACCATTCCTATCCCTCACCTGGCTTCCCCACAGTGGGGTATGAGCATTAAAATCACCTACACCGATAACAGGGGGGTTTACTTGACTCATAAGTTCTTCTAACTCAGATAGAACTAGTGGCTTGCATGGATTATAGAAGTTCATTGTTGGTATCCTCCCTTTAGAGCTCCAAACTTCAATGACCAAACACTCAAGAGGAACATCATTATTTACCATTTTGTACTGATTCTCTAATTTAATAGATGTTGCACATCCTCCACCCAACCTGTCAGGTCTATCTTTACTCATACAAACGTATTCCGGTATAACAAAGTCTAAAGAAGGTTTCAGCCAGGTCTCCTGTACACACATAATATCTGGTTTATTCTCAAAGTCCCTGATACATTTTTTTAATTCCTGTCCATTGGCAATCAAGCTTTTAGCATTCCACTGTATGATAGAAAGCATCATAATAACACTAAACATTTTCCACATCATCATAAAATTCACCATCATCCAAATCCTCTCCTTCCTCCATTTCATCTGTTTGCTCCCTCACTTGACTGCTTGTAGGCTGACTCGATCTCATGAATGTATGTAATGTTTGGGGGGTAAAGTCTCTTATACCTAAAAATCAATTTGCAGCTTCTGACACAACCTTGATTATGTCAGATCTTGACCTCTTATCTCTGGTGCCATATACCACATCTGCAATAAATGCCAACAGAGCCTCCTTTCAGAACATAATCACATTTTCATTTGCTGCACCAGGACATTTGGCCTGAGACACAGAGGACCTACCCTGTGTTGCTCCAGCTCCACCTATCATGGACATATTGTTAGGTACCTCCACTCTCTTTAGAGCCTCTGCATAAGAAATTGTATGCTGGTCTCTGACCTCTTGGATTTGTTTTGCTTTCACAAACTCATTGCATTCTCGAGAAGATGCTGAATGATTGTTTCCACAATTGCAACACTTTGAGAGAGTCACCTCACAGATTGTTACATCATGATCTCCCCCAACACTTTGCACACCTACGACTTCCCCTACAAGTCATCGCTATGTGCCCAAATCACTGACATTTAAAGCAGCGCAGTGGTGGTCTCTGATAAATCTTCACATTGAAAGATAAACAACCAATAAACACTCTTTCTGGAAATACTTTTCCAGAAAAAGTGATCAACACAGGCGCATTAGGATTTCCACACTCACGAACTTTAAGCCGCTTGACATCTCTTATTTCTCTTCCCTTGAGACTTTCCTTCATTTCCCTCTCTGACACATCAGCACAAACTCCATATATGACCCCTTTCACCAGATCGTTTGTCACCTCCACTCTCTCTCTCTTTCCTATTTTCTTGGCTTTCACTACCTGCTCACTATTTTTACACACCACCAGAACCTGCCCACTTGCAAGTATACGTGCGTCCACTCCGTCATCAATTGATGTAAGAGATTCAGCCACCTTCATTGGATTTACAGCTTTAAACCCTCCTGCTACTTGATCTTTCATTTTGAACATTCATTTGACCTCCATGCTGTATGCTGCAAGTTTCATGATCTTATTTCCTGTTTTATCCATGTAGGCGAGATGTGTCATTGCGATGCAGCAACCTCAGAGGAACAGATCTGATTTGATTGCTGTCCAGGCAATTTTATATTCCTTCCCAAAATGTTCTTTAAGAAGATGTTTTGCTCTTTGATAGCCCTGGGCTGGAGGCATATGTTGGCAGCTGTGGACCAAGTCTTTTGCGTTCCCTCTTGTGTGTTGTTCAAGGAAATGTAGGCAGTCACTGTGGTCTTCAGTCTTTTGTTCCACTCCTCTCTCAAATGACCTGATAAAAGTTTCATATAAGGATCACCGTCATAAACAGGAATGTCTCTTGATGGCAGGGTAGAAGACAGATTTACCTTTTAACCTTTTTCTACTTTCAACATTTCCTGTTAAACTTACACACACTCGTAGTGCCTACGCACCTGTGAGGTCAAGATAAGTGTGCCGTACATTGAAGCAAAACCACATAGGAGCTCGTAGGCATATAGCATTTCTGTGTAACTGCTCGGTTCACGGTCTTCGAGCTAAAACCACATATGAACTTCGTATCACCTATGTTATGAACTTGGTATGACCTGTGGATGCATCACGTTTCTGCGAACGTGTATTGATGAGGTGTTACAGGATCTTGAAAAAAAAGAGACTTTTTGGCTATAAAAACCCTGTAGAAAATCTGATAGAGGTTCTTTTTTTTTGCTCTGCTAAAGGACTCCACGTCACTCTGACTTTTGAATCCCGATTCTTGGGACTTAGTCTCTGAGACCAAGATCCTCTCAAGTGTCTACACTCACAGGTTTAGACTTTGGTCTTTGAGTTTTGCTTTTCTTTTCCATTTTGTTATCTTTTACTTTTACTGTTTTGTATTTGCATTTGGAATATCATTTGAAATCTTTAAATACATTTTCGGAAACTTTTTGAAATAATTTTCTGACTGAAATCATTCACACCACAAAGACTGGAAGTTCACCTTAAGGACCCTGTGTACCTCGGAAGGTAAGTTTTGAGCGGTCACACCACGGCACACTTGTCTTACTGATTTATATTACACGCTTCACACACACCTAACATCCTAGCGAGGGGAGTTCACAGTTATTCCCTCTCCGGGGGGTAATCTAGAGTCCTATACCAGGGGTTATCCTTGAATCTAATTATTCTAGAAATGAATGTTAGGCAGATAATCCTGGGGCTGTGATTATAACTTGTTCATCTGTCCTCCAAAGGGTGTTAGAGGAGTAATTTTACATAGCTCCTTCCACTAGGAAAGAGTAGACTAGCAGGTTGGTATGGAGTGAGCTCTTATTTAGTTCAATAATTAGTTAACTAATGTGTGGTGAGCTTCCGTTATAGTAAAGTATAGTAAAGTTATTCACCCCTTTTTGCATGTCCAGGACATGCTACAACATGCTTTTGTATGAGTCTTCCATATGAGTCTGTACTTTATTCCCGTGAAGAGAGTATTGGTTGACATGGGTCATATCATGAGATTTAACTGAGGGTCCATGAGTTGTTATTTTTGGTTTAACAACCTGTTGCTGGGAGAAAGATTCAGTTTCCTTCCACATATCTCGTCCTTGTTGCATTTTATCAGGATAATATTCACTTGCAGGTGCTTTTTGGTTCACTGATCTTTCATTTTGAGCTACTGTTTTTCTCCAATAAGAGTTCATCCCATCAGATACTCTTGAACCGTCTGCACTGATTTTCACATTGGTTGCTGCCAGTTCAGTCTCCAGTTCCAGTTGTTCCTTATTTCTTTTCAATCGTTCCTCTTGTGCATCAAGCTCATGTTTCTTCTTCAAGGCAGCTTTCTCCGTCTGAGCTTTAATGCGAGCAGATTAAGTTGAAGATGCACTTGAAGAACTGGATTTGATTTGGGTTTTGAGGCTTTTGACACACTGGCATCAGGTCCAATAAGATTTGAGTTTACATACCTCTGTTGTGTGGAGATTTGACTTTTAGCAGTGGTGTGTGTTTTCAGTCCTTAGATAACCACATAGTTCCATCATGTATAAAACCATCATATGTTTCCATTTTTGGATTAAACCATTGATTTTGCTTTTCACATTCATGTTCATGCAGTGGCAAACTCATCAATGACTCAGTTTTATTAATTGTTCCAAGTTAGATTTGACATCAGTTGCATTTTGAGCTCTTTCAACTTTTCAATTGACTTCTTAGCTTGTTTACATTTTGAGTTTCTTGACTTCTGACCAGTTTCAATGAATAAAACCATGCCTTTTGTAGTGGGTCTGATAACTCGTTTTTCCTTTTCAGAATCCTTCTCAACATCGCCATCCTGTGGCTGAACAGGATTAACAGCAGAGATTTGTGTCAGCGATTCAAACAGCTGATGTGTTCTGTTATTGTAGCTTTCAGTTAGTCAGTTATTGTCTTAAGTGATGATTTTCCAGTCATTATTATAGTTGAGTTGGAGGTTTATTGTAGTTAATTGATTGGGATATGAGAACAAAAAACAACATACCATTTCCAGTTAAACGTAGCCAGTAGAATACCTCTTGTTGATTGTCTGAGGGCTGGTCTGAAACATGAATGCTGGTCTGGTTAGAACTGTCTGCGCTCCCCCTACCTGTGCCTTCCACTTCCTGTCACCTATGCCACTATATATCCCCAATTCAATGAAGCAGCAAAAAGGAAGCCAAAGAGAGAAATGATAACAGAACAAATATACACACAATTGAAGTGTTTTTTCCACCATTTAGTTATACACACTGAAGGCTATAATGCATTTCTATTGTTTCATATGAAAGTCTTTCTCACTCTACATCAGTTTATTTATTACAAGGTTACACACGAGCTGACTGAAGAACTTGTGCTACCCAACACTGAGGCCTCCAAGGAAACAGAGTGACAGAAAGAAGAGAAGATATCAGGAGAGAAGAAGGATCCTTACACTGTAACTGTTTCATATAAACCCTTTACATTCAAACGTCATAGCTGCTCCCAACTTACTGGTTCATATGTCAGCAACAAAACATGTAACATTTACCATTACACAGGATTAGCATTTCTCTCCAGTGTGAATCATCATGTGTTTGGTCAGATTTATCTTAGAACTAAACCTTTTACCACACTCAGAGCAGCTAAAGGGTTTCTCTCCTGTATGAACTAACATGTGTCTGGTCAGATGCACTTTACGGTTAAACCTTTTACCACACTCAGAGCAGCTGAAGGGTTTCTCTCCTGTATGAACTAACATGTGTCTGGTCAGATGCACTTTTTGGTAAAATCTTTTAGTACAGTCAAGGCAGCTGAAGGGTTTCTCCCCTCTATGAAATGCCATGTGATTTGTCAAACTAGACTTATGGGTAAATCTTTTCTCACACTGAGAGCAGCTGAAGGCCTTCTCTCCAGTGTGAATCATCATGTGACTGGTCAGTTTTCCCTCAGAACTAAACCTTATACCACACTCAGAGCAGCTGAATGGTTTCTCTCCTGTATGAACTAACATGTGTCTGGTCAGATGCCCTTTTCTGTTAAATCTTTTACTACACTCAAGGCAGCTGAAGGGTTTCTCCCCTCTGTGATTTGCCATGTGAATTGAAAAACTTGACTTCGTGGTAAATCGTTTCTCACACTCAGAGCAGCTAAATGGTTTCTCTCCTGTGTGAACTAACATGTGTTGGGTTAAGGCTCCTTTTTGATAAAATGCTTTACTGCAAAGAGAGCAACAGAAGGGTCTCTCTCCTTTGTGAACTAAGATGTGTGTGGCCAGACTTCCTCTTCGGGTAAAACCTTTACTGCAAACGGAGCAGCTGAAAGCGTTCTCTCCAGTGTGAACTAACATGTGTGTCTTCAGATTCCCCTTATGTCTATATTGTTTTCCACACTGAGAGCAGCTGTAGCATTTCTCTCCTGTGTGAATAATCATGTGTTTGGACAGATTTCCTTTTCGGTTAAATCTTTGACCACACTCAGAGCAGCTGAAGGGTTTTTCTCCCATATGAATAGTCATGTGTGTAGTCAGATCATTTTGCAAGTAAAATCTTTTACCGCACTCAGAGCAGCTGAAAGCTTTCTCTCCTGTATGAACTAACATGTGTCTGGTCAGATGCCCTTTTCTGTTAAATCTTTTACTACACTCAAGGCAGTGAAAGGGTTTCTCCCCTCTGTGATTTGCCATGTGATATGTCAAACTAGACTTACAGGTAAATCTGTTCTCACATTTAGAGCAACTGAAGGGTTTCTCTCCTGTGTGAATCATCATGTGTCTGGTCAGATGCTCTTTTCGGTTAAATCTTTTACCGCACGCTGAGCACCTATGTGGTCTCTTACCAGTATTTAGTGTCTTATTTTTCAAGTTTAATTCTGACAGATCTTCTCTTGTCTCTTGCCAATCATCACTGTCATCAGTCTCAGGTTCATCAGAGTCTTCAATCTTGACCTCAATCTCTGGTTGTAAACATCTCTCTGGATCTGAGCCTCTCTCTGGTTCTGCTCCGCCACAGTCCTCTCCATCAACTCCTGTTTCCATCTGTTCAGTTTGTCTCTGATGAAGCTGTGAGGACTGAGGTTTCTCTTCATCATCTTCACTCTTCACAGAGACAGGAGTGAAGGGAAACTTGGTGGTATCAGCCTCCTCCAGTCCTTGAAGCTGTTCTTCCTCCTGACTGATCCACAGTTCCTCATGTTCTTCTTTAATGTGTTGGGGCTTAGTGTCCTCCTGGTCCAGAATGTGGCTCCACTCCTGCTGCTCAGGTGGAAGCTCTTCTTTACTCACCAACAGCTGCTGGACTTCTGCAGGACACAGTAAACAAACATTAAAAGTACGTAGACCCGCTTTTTAATATTAATGACTGTCAAATTATTTCATTTTTAATCACTGTAAATCAATAGTCAATTGGAATTGATCACAGTTTAATCATATTTGGAATTCACTTATTTTGGATTTAAAAAAAGTTTTTAATGCTTTTATTTTGTAATTTTATTTAGTTCTTTTTTGGATACAAACCTACCTTTATTTTGAAAGAAAAATAAATAACTTGTTGTAGACTGAAGATACTATATTAACTTTACCACGGAAAAAAGCAACATGTTAAAAAAAGTTAAAGTAAATGAAACCAGCCAAAGAGGTTGTGTAAAAAAAAAGTGAGGGCGTCGGTAGCCTAAGGCTGTGAGGACTGAGGTTTCTCCTCATCATCATTAAGTCCTGGAGAGCGGGCAGACCGGGTTCAAATCCGACCTGTGGCTCCTTTCCCACAAGTCATTTCCCACTCTCTCTCCTTGGTTTCTGATTCTGTCCTATCTCTAAAATAAAGGCCTACAAAAGCCCATAAATATATCAACAAAAAGTGAAATGTTTGATGTCACAGGAGGGATATTACTTCACTGTTCTTTTCCATCACTGCAGCTACTGTCATGAAACAACTTGCATTCATTTCAGACTTAATCTCACTGTGAATAACTTGTTAACATTTACAGCCCTACTTTTAATATTTTAATTGACATGCTCAAGAAAAGCATGATAAGTTAATGCTAAATGTCTATCCTGTCCTGTGTACTTGTTGCTATGGATGATGTCATTTTAATTCTGTTAAAGAAAATGAATGGATTATCTGTTACGATAGTTGGGAGAGAGATTGCTGTTGGGCGAGCTGAGCTATAGTGAAGCTGACACACTGCGCTGTCAATGAGGTTGAAACAGTGTGTTTTCAAATGAATTTAGAGAATATCAGCCCCACAGGAACCTCCTCACCTTTCTACCTTGGTTTCTAGGATTTTTCTATCTCACTTTGAAATGCTTCTACGGCTATGAAATGAGTAGTAACTCTCTGAGCAGAAGCAGTGTCAGTCACAGTGGATGAGATCAATGAAGGAAAGATGGACATCCTTCACAAGTTGTCTGGCTTTTACCTGGGTGAAAGTTGACTTCCTGTCTTTCACTTGTTGTCCCCTCTGTCAACAGAACCCTCTGACCCGCATAGATCCATCTGATGTTCAGTTAAGTAACATGACGTGCAAAAGTAGCTTGTTTCAAATGTAGTTGAAGTAAAAGTTACTTACCGTATTTTCCGCACTATAAGGCGCACTTAAAAGCCTTTAATTTTCTCAAAAAACGACAGTGCGCCTTATAATCCGGAGCGCCTTATATATGGATCAATTGGTTAATTGGTTGATCCATACTGGTTGTACACGGCGCTCAGCGACACTGACTCGGATAATGACGAGAGGGAGCCGGGCATGTTGGATGCCGTACTCGCCCAACTGTTCAATTCAGACACTGAAGAAGAAGAATTCGAGGGATTCGTGGACGGGGAATGAACTGAAAAAGTGAGCTTTACGTGTTATACGTAACTGAACAATGTTGAGTTATGCACTAACGTTTGAATTAGCGGTATCAGACTGTGTTTCTTTTACGTGTTTACAACTGAACAAGGCTGGGAGATATTGTGAATATGCACATTAACTTTGAACAACGTTGAGTTATTGTGAATGCACTACGTATAAAACGTAGTTTTATACGTAGTGCCGGTGCGCCCTATATATGAAAACAGTTCTAAAATAGGCCATTCATTGAAGGTGCGCCTTATAGTGCGGAAAATACGGTAGTTACTTTTTTTAACCACAAATCTCTCATGTAGTGCAAAAAGGACACAAGGATTTAGTGTACGAACGACTCAGAAATAATTTTGTGTTTCTATCTGTGGGGTCAAACTCTGGAACAACTTACATTTAGAACTCAAACAAAGTACAAACATGAAACATTTTTAAAATATGTATAAAAAATATCTTCACAAGGTCAAGGGAGGAAGAAGTGGTTTGAATTCCATAAGGTGTCTGCAGGGATTCATGTTGCTGCTATTTTCATTTTTCTCCCTTTGTGTTGCTGTTGTTTTTGTTATTGTATTATTCGTAATTTATACATTCATTTATAACTTGACATTGAAAAGATACATATATAAATTATGAAAATAAAATTCATATTATATCATAATCTTAATTTACAAATATAATACAAGCTATCTGAATAGATGGAGAAGGGGTGTTTACTTCTTCCCACTCCTTTTTGGACATGTCACATGAAATAACTTAGTGTCCCAATTTATTTTTCTGAATGATATTTTACACTGTAATTATTTTTTGTCTTCTGGATGATTGTCGATAATGCTGTCAGGAGAAACAGCATTCACAGCTGCTCCTGTGACTGCTGGCAAGTGAGTTTTGCATCCGCAACAGCACTGAACTGAAAGTAGATACTTCAAAATAAAAGCACAGAAAAGATAGATAGCTAGATATCAATGTGATTTCACCCGTATTAAATTCCACATAAAAGCAAAATCTGTGCTGAGCAGCTGGCCCCCGTCGTCACGCAGATCTTCAACACATCACTGGAGCCATGTGAAGTGCCCTTATGCTTTAAAAGCTCCACCATCATCCCAGTCCCAAAGAAACCCGCCATCACAGGACTCAATGAATACAGGCCCGTCGCCCTGACGTCTGTGGTCATGAAGTCCTTTGAGAGACTCGTGTTGAGCCACCTGAAGGACATCACAGGCCCCCTGCTGGACCCCCTGCAGTTAGCCTACCAACATGTCAAAATGGGTCTGAACTACATCCTGCATCACCTCGACTCCCCGGGGACCTATGCTAGGATCCTGTTTGTGGACTTCAGCTCGGCCTCCAACACCATCATCCGGGACATCCTGCACCGTAAACTCACCCAGCTCACAGTGCCGGCCTCCACCTGTCAGTGGATCACCAACTTCCTGACTGACAGGAGGCAGCAGATGAAGCACTACATCCAGCACCCGGACCATTAGCACTGGCGCCCCCCAGGGGTGTGTTCTCTCCCCACTGCTCTTCTCCCTCTACACCAATGACTACACCTCAGGGGACCCCTCTGTGAAACTCCTGAAATTTGCAGACGACACCACCGTCATCGGTCCCATCGAGGACAGAGACGAGTCTGCTTACAGACGGAAGGTGGAACAGCTGGCTCTCTGGTGCAGTCAGAACCATCTGGAGCTGAGCCCACTCAAGACTGTGGAGATGACAGTGGACTTCAGGAGAAGCCCCCCTTCACTCCCCCCCCCCCCATTCTGAACAGCACAGTGTCTACTAACTTCATATTCATTATTATGTTCATCGGGCTTTTATTTTGAAGTGTTTACTTTCAGTCCAGTGTCACATGCGTCCACAGACTCTCTTCTTGTTTACCGTAAAGGCGCTGATAAATACGCAGCAAAAATCAAACACGGGCTGACTCGACAGCAGTGAGTTCCAGGACTCTTTCCATGAACTCTGCATTGTTCACATTTTAAAGTTGACACTTCTCGGCTTGTGGTCTGAAGCTGGACTTTGTAGTCCTTTATTTGTGCCGCATTGAACTAAACTGCTTTATCTATGTTAGCTAGCATAAGTGAGTGTTGCTGTATCTGTGTACCTAGCGTGTCCACTTTTCCAGTTAGCTGTTTTATTGCGTTCAGGACTTCGTTCATTCCTTCCCTACCTTCCTCTGAGCCAGTGTCCTTCTTTTTAGTTGCTGGTGGGTTCTTCGCTGCTGAGAAAGGGTCTTTTCTTCTGTAGCTCTCGGTAGAGACCTCCATCTTAACATCATCGTGATCGTCAATCTCCGAGCTACTGCGGGCTGAAGAGAGCTTCTTTTCCGTCGTCATGCTGCAGTTTCCGGAGCACTTTATAGTTAAAGCGTCGGTATGGTGTATTAGAGATTCATACGATCACATAGAATTGAGTTGGAAGGTAAAGTATTTGTAAAAGTGAGACAAGCAGACGGAGCTCAGAAAACATGCTGCACCCGGTCCTCCATCTTGCCGGAAGTCTTCTTCTTCTTCTTTGGATATTGGCAGCTGGCATCCAAAAAGTTGCATTACTGCCATCTGCTGGATTTAATTATTACTCATTCCTAAATCCTCCTCAACAAACCTGTTCTCAAGAGATATTTAAACAAGCATCTTCGTCCTCTCCCTCTCTCCCCACACTCCAAAATACTTTTGAAATCTCTTCTTACGAGTCCCTCTCTCTCCATTTCTGACATCATGTTCTGTCTATGTGCTACATACTTTCTACATTTAACTACATGTTCAACTGTTTCTGCTAGATTGCATATCTCACAAAGACCCGATGAATGTTTTCATGATATGTAGAGAGCTATTTAAATCACTGAGACCGATTCTTAACCTGGTCATTACGACCTCCTCTCTTCTGTTGCTCCCTCTATATTTGACTTTATATGTTTCCTTCTGAATTGAATATAAATCTCTTCCCTTTGTCTGATTGTTCCAATATTGTTGCCATTCCTGTTTGATTTTACTCCATGTGACTCGTTTCCCCTCTGACTTAGATCATTTGATGTTATTATCAGTCCTCTCTTTCTTTACAGCTTCCTTTGCCAACCTGTCCACCTTTTCATTTCCTGCTATACCTGAATGTGCTGGAACCCACATGAACATCACATCTGTCCCCTGTTGAACCACCTGGGAATGTGTAAATATGATTTCTTTTTATAAATCTTGACAACTGTGAGATGATCCTGATTGAACACTGTATAAAGCGCTGACTGAATCACTGCATATCAGCACTTTCCTTCCTTTCATTTGCTCAACACATTCTAATGCAACTAAAATGGCGTACAACTCTACTGTGTAAACGTTTAGGAAATCTGACGTTCTCTTCACTACTTCAACATTGAATTTTGGCATAAACGCAGCTGATCCTGTTACATTTGTCATAAGGTCTTTAGATCCATCTGTGAATACTTGTAGCTCCATATCTCTGTTCTATGTGTTCATAGAATTCACGAACTAAATCAATAATTCTTTTTCTTTCCTTTATCTTTAGTAACTCCAAGTCTACTTCAGCTGTCTCAAGCATCCACATTGGAACTGGTGGCCATGAAACAGTTGGACTGATATCCTTGTCATACACTCCCATATCTCTCGCCACTCTATCCCCGATCCATCCAAAACTGGACTTAATTGTTTTCTCTTTTTCCCAGCAATCCTTTAACACTGATTTTGTTGGGTGACTATCTCCATGTCCTCTCAAGTTCAGCCAATATATTGCTAATACCTATTTCCTCCTTAAACATAGTGGCATCTCTCCTACTTCTACCTGAAGTGCACATATTGGAGATGATTTCACTACCCCAATACATATCCTAAGAGCCTGTGCCTGAATCATTTCTAACTTTGCAAGTGTTGTCTTTGCTGCAGATCCATATACCACACTCCCATACTCAATCCTAGTTCTAATTAACGCCACATATATATATTTTAAGGCAGCAACATCAGCTCCCCAATCCATTCCTACGAGACCTCTCATTACATTTATTACTTTTTTGCATTTATCAACAATATTTCTTATGTGTTCCTTCCATGTCAACCAGACATCAAAATATACCCCTAAAAAACGTTCTAGCTTATTTCCATACAATGTCAAACCAATATTCTCCCCAATTTTATCTTTTGAGAAAAGAACATGATCTTTGTTTTTTCCACAGAAAATGTAAATCCCCACTTTAATCCCCACTTCTCAACTAAACTGATCCCTTTCTGAATTATATTTACAATGAAATGTATATTCTTTCCTTTTTTCCACAATGTTCCATCATCCGCAAACAATGATCTTCCTATATCTGTTGGGATATTATCAAATATATCATTTATCATAATTGAAAATAAAATCTGACTTATCACACTTCCCTGTGGTGTTCCATTCTCTACAACATACTTTTTAGATATTTCATCACCTATTTTAACTTGAATCGATCTCTTGTTCAGAAAATCCATTATCCAATTAAAAATCCTTCCCTTGACTCCCGTGAGATGTAACTTAATCAAAAGTCCCTCTATCCAAAGCATATCATATGCTTTCTCAACATCAAAAAATACTGCAACTACTGTTTCTTTTGTAACCTGAGCTTTTCTTACAACGTCTTCTAAGCTTACCACCGGATCCATAGTTCCTCGCCCTTTTCTAAACCCACTCTGATATTCCGCCATCATCCCGCTTTTCTCTAGATAATACACCATTCTTTCATTTACCATGCGCTCCATCAGTTTACAAATATGTGATGTTAAGGCGATTGGCCTGTAGTTTGCTGCATTGCTTGGATCTTTTCCTGGTTTCCTTATAGGAACAATCACTGCCTCCTTCCAGCTAATTGGCAACCTCCCTTCCTCCCATACCTTATTATACAACATTAACAATCTGTTAATTCTGTTAAAAGTGCCTCTGTACTTAAATGCTTTAACATGATATAACATATCTCATATTTCCCTGGAGCACTCATTCCAGACTTAGCCAATGATTTTGTTAGCTCTCCCATTGTAAAAGGAACACTAATCTCATCTTCAACAATATGATTTTTCTTACTCAGTGCTTCAATATTTTCAAATGTCGTTTTAACCCTGTACTTTTTTGCTTCCTCACTCAGATTATTAGAACTGTTTATTGTAGCAAACGTTTTAACCATTAATTCTGCTTTTTCTTTATTAGTTATTGCACCATCCTTTCCGTCATTTAAAACAGGATAATTCCAATCTCTTCTGTCCCCTCTCATCCTTCTAATCATCCCCCAAATTTCTCTTACTGGGGTCTTATGCCCTATTGTACCACACAATGTTCTCCAGTAAGTTCTTTTTGCTTCTCTTACAGCCCTCCTGACTTCTGCCTGAGATTTTTTGTACTGTATCATATGTTAGAAATTAAGAGTTCTTTTCAGTATTTTAAATGCCCTGTTTCTGTTTTTCACTGCTACTTTACACACCTCATTCCACCATGGAACCACTTTCTCCTTTGTTTTTCCTTTACTTTTAGGAACTGACACTAGAGCAGCATTAATTATACTTGCTTTTATTTTGTTATCTACATTGCCGGAAGTCAGTAGAAGAAATATAGGGTGTAGTGTTTATTTCTGGCTCTTTGTTATATAACACATGTGTCTGTAAAGTTGTAGGTGAGACGTGTTATTTACTACATTCTATGGTTATTCATTGGTTAATGGATTGTTTGGGATTTGATTCACCATGCACATTCCTGTTGGACTACAATACATGGTTGTATGGTTTCAAGCTGACACAATAAAATATAAAATAAAAATGACCTCATGTTGAGGACAACACATCTGATTGTAGTAGGCTATAGCTTTATACTTAGCCTGACATTTTGTGCTATGAACCATATTCTATCCTAAAAGAAGTTTAGATAGCCCATAGCTTAGAAGAAGTTGGATAGTGAGTGTTCAATAGGCTACATGTAAAATATGATTCTCGTTTCAAATGTTTAAATGATGAGCTATAACCCTCAGCAAAGCTGGGAATCAAACCCCTGCTGCATTATTGAGAGTCACTGGTTTTCACGATGCACCACAAATCCCAAATATTTGTATATTTCTGATATTAGGCATCTACAGGCTTGCTCCAACGATATTTTGTTGTACTTGTACAGTGACAATAAAGATATCTTATCTTATATATTCTAAAATATTGGAAAATGGTCACTTCCAACTGTTGTTTCTTCACATATTTCCCACTCACATATTCCTGCCAATTCTCTTGAAACCAGCTTCATATCCAAGTTTCCTGTATGAAAATGTATTTGTGTTCTTCTGCCATCATTTATACACACCAAGTGACTGTCTTCCTAAAGTTGTTCTATTATTTATTTTCTGTCTTTTCCCTCCCCACAATGTGCTGTGTGAGTTCAAATCTCCACTCCAGACCATATGGTGTTTAGTCTCTCCCTGTATTTGCTTTCATTTGTTTTATTATAATAATTGATGATAGTAATCTGTCCTACATCCGTCCACATTTCTATGAGTATGAATTCTCCCTCCCTCCCTTTACTAACCGCTCTGAATGAAATATTTCCTTTAATAAATGTAGCACTGTGATTTCCTCCACAGTTACAACACTTTGGTTGCATACCTTTTTTGCACTTCATATTCATGATCCTCCCCACATCTTGCTCACCTTCTCCTTCCCTTACATGTCTGAGCAGTGTGTCCAAATCTTTGACAGTTAAAGCATCTCATTGGTCTGGTCTCAGACTGGTCTGGTCTCTCTTTCTTTGCCATCCTGAAGACCTCTCACTAAAAGTCCATGTTCTCCTGGATCCATTTCACATGCTCGA
This sequence comes from Labrus bergylta, assembly GCF_963930695.1. NCBI lineage: Eukaryota > Metazoa > Chordata > Actinopteri > Labriformes > Labridae > Labrus > Labrus bergylta. The sequence goes on along the minus strand of NC_089200.1, from coordinate 31,484,196 downwards.
GCTTCTTCTGAATTACATTTCAACAGTCGAAGTTCTGGTGAGAGAAGATGGCCAGCAGATAAGACGGTTGTAAATGTGTACTTTTGTACATTGTTATATTTCTGTAAACATGTGATTCATTACACTAAACGCTCTTGATGAGGAAACACAACTGAATCACTCTCGTGATTATTTCTGTCCTTATTCAGGGGTGTAACACAGACATATGTAGAATTTGACATTTTTAGAGAGGGGAGAAATAAACGGGACAGCGATGACAGGATAAGTAGGGGTATGACGGGGCTATACGCTGTAGGCACTGGAAAGTTAAATACAACACGGCGACTGATACAGTGCGCCCTATAGACCAGTTGGGAACAATGGTCACTAATGAACGCCACCTTATTATTAGGTGGTACCAGTGGAACCTGGACAGATTGGTTCTTATTGTGAGTATTGTTTTTTTTTTTCTTTTTACATTATTGATGTAATTTCAGCTTTTTCTATTTGTTTGTTTGTTTTAGTTTTTTCCCTCCCTATCTTCCCCTTTTATCCAGCAGCTACTCTCAACAAACAAAATAAGACGAAGCTGGATTTTCAACAGAACATATGACTAGTTAAAAATAATTTCACTTAATGTTAATAATTTAACTAAAATACGGAATACGGAATACGATCCTTCTTCAGTTGAAGAAAACCAAAGGAGATGTTCTCTTCTTACAAGAAACTCATCTGAAGAAAGAGGAGCATAAGAAGTTAGGAAAAACGGGAACATAATTAGGGTTGTAAAAAATGTATATCTACCCACTATATCAAATATTTACTAAAGCCGAATGGGTTTTGTAAAATAATCTAGACTATATATATTGTAAAAAAGTGGTCAAATCAAACCTGTTTTAAAAGATAGTATTAATCTGTCAGGATTATTTTGTTAAATAAAATTATTAAATCATATAAATCACACAAACTGTACAGTATTGTCTTTATGTATCAAGGATTGTTGCATTTTATAGTTTATAATGTTGCTAATATGCATCCATCTTTTCCAATCGTTTTATTAAATTTGGTTGTAATGAAAGACATCCATAAAAATGTAACAGAAATCATTATTTATTTGCATAGGAGTTTAGTTTGATGTCTAGGGTCTGATGTAACCATAGACTGTAAATATTACTGGACGAACCCTGACCCGTCTGTGACATAAGCAGAAAATGAGTCCAATCGACGGCCGCATCCATATTGGATTTGCAGTCTCAACCTAACTTCGGATCAACCTAGCAACAGCAGTAAGGTGGGACCGGCGGGACTTAACTCCGCCCATTCAGCTCGACGTTAGCAGTCCACTTGACAGCATAGCTAACAGCTAGGCTGCTATCATCAACTATTCCTTCTCGTCCTGAGAAAACTCTATAAACAGTAAGTTAACATTTAACTTTTCTACAACATTTTTCTAATTATATTCAACCCAAATATTTAATTAAAGTCTTAGAACTGCACTTTTTTAAATATACAACTATGGTTATTAGTTATTTGTCAGAGCAGTTAGACTTTGTCAGTGTTAGCAGAGAAATACATTAACAAAGTTTTATCCATAAACTGTAAATAAATATGAGACATCCAGAACAAATCAATATTACAAAGCATACAGTTCATGTTACTGTTCTGACAAAAAGAGGAATGTCTGTGTCTTATATTTACTGATGTCAACAGCGATGAGGTGAACATGACAATTGAAAAATAATTATTTAGTATTTATTATAAGACATTTGTTTTCTATAGAACCTGTGAAGTCATGGAGTCTGTGGACAGTGTCAGCTTCACACCAAAAACTTTAAGTATTAGAAAAAATAGTGTTTAAGACTGGCATCTATTATGATGAGCTGCAGCTACCTTGTTCAATATTATTCCTGCAGATGTGGCTCATAACAAAAAAACAGCCTGAGCTGTCACATGTAGTTAACTGTACATTTTGTCTTGTCTGAGGCATTAATTGAACACCTTTGTATTTCTCCTATAGACACAGTGTGGATTATTGGTGACTGGTCCGTCGAGGTGCCCAGAGAGCTGCAGAGACAGAGGAAGAAACCTGAGCCTCAACAACATCTGTATTTGTTGGTTCTTCTGGGGTGGACTTCGGTTGCTTCTCTTCAACAGCTCGCTGTGAGGGAGGTCTCCCCCGGATGGCCTGAGTGATGTCACCCACAGGCTGAGAGCTGGAGCTGAGACGGGTTTTAAGCCTCTTGACAAACCGTTACACCGCACCCGCCTGTCAAGCTGGTCAGCTACACGCCTTATCGTGAATAACTCTTATTCTTCATCAAATCAAAACTGATGAGTCATCAAAACATTCACCCCCCGTACAGTGTGTGTCCATCGAGACATGAGCTAATCACACCTATTTGTTTGTTTTGTACCAAGCTGTAAACATGTTCATCTCTGCTGTGAAAACAGGCTTTTTTTTATGTTGTTTTTCAGATTAAATAAATATTACTATATAAATGCACTCCTTTATGTCTACATATGAGTATACATTTCAGATTTGAAATGACAAGACTAAAATGTGCATTAATGCTCAACTCAATAGCTAAGGGAAGGAAGTCTACTTTTACACAACTTCTTATTCTTTTGATAAATACTAATTCAGTTCATTTCTTAAAATGGGATGGAACAGAGTCATTGCAAAATCATGACCTTAAACACAGCCCCATTCTTAAATCAAGATACATGGAGAGTAAATAAGATCAATAGCTTGTGAATAAAAACACAGTTAAAAATCATTTAGAAATGTAGTCTTCCCAGATCAATATCACGTAATATCAACTTCTCCCATCTAAACTGGACAAAGGGTTTTAAAATGGGAAGAAAATAGTTTGATTGCAAGTTGTTTGGAGGAGATCTATTTTTATTTGAACAGCATGAATACAGTCTTCCAAGGTGCAAACCCTCCTCCTCCTCCTGAAGCTTGTGGAGCTCGTTGATGTACTGCCGTCTTATCTGCTGGACATCTTCTCTCAGCAGAACTTTGACTGTTGAAAAGTCATTTAGAAGAAGCTCGAGCATGTGACATGGATCCAGGAGAACATGGACTTTTAGTGAGGGGTCTTCAGGATGGCAAAGAAAGAGAAAATATCAGTTATTCATTAAATCAATTTGTTTGTGCATTTTCTGTATTCATCTGTGTGTAATATTACATTTATAAATTCAACAGTGTACTACCCAGACAACAAAGGTACAGTATTCAGGTAATCAACATCTATTTAAAGTTAAGAAGATAAACATTATTGTAATCATGCTATTTTCAGCTCTCTCACTCACACAATGATATTCCACATCAAATGGTCTCAGATTTTGTGTGAGGAAAAATTAAGCAGTTTATAGTGGATAGTACTTCATCTTAACATGAAACAAATATAATCTGAATTATTTAAATCATTAACAGGTCCCAACTCTCTGTGCTTTAGTACAGAACATACAGTAACTCATTTATTATTAACATGAGCTCAGTACATGACTGTATTCTTCAAACTATTTCTTATACTTTATATCTATGTGCTTTATATCTTATTTTCATTCCATATGTTATTTATATTTCTACTGCTATATTCTGTGTATGAGTTCAGTGAAATTTAATATGGTTATTAATGGTTACAGATGCTCTTACAAAGTGCATTTTTTAAAAATTTTTGCACAAATCTTAAGACACTACATCAACCATGTAACATTAATGTCATCCTCTAGAAACAGCAGAGACAAGAACAGAGCCAGATAATGTGTAGGTTAATAGAATTTATAAGCAAAAATAATCGTGGAAATAGCAAAATCTCAAAACTGCATAAAATCTTACAAGAAAGAAAGACAATTGAAGACAATACCAAAGACAGATGGGAAACAGAAATGTCAATAACAATTTCAGAAGAAAACTGGGAACAAGCATGTAAATTAATCTTTAAGACAACACAATCAAAATATTGGAAAGAATTTGCCTGGAAAATTAACATGAGGATTTTCACAACACCAAAAATCACATCAAAATACAATTTATCAGGAAGTACTGAATGCTGGAGGAAGTGTGGCGATCAGGAAGCAAATCATTTTCATATCTTTTATTCCTGTCCTGTGTTGGGAAGGTTTTGGGGAATTGTTCAGGAGAAAATTACAAATATATTTAACTTACAGAAACTACTTCACCCTGTTAATATCATACTTGGTATTGCTCCACCAGGAATAGAGAAGGAAGGGGACAAATATTTGTACATAATAATACGCATCGCCGCATTAAAGCAAATTACACGAAGCTGGCTGGATGATAAACCCCTGTCTATTAATGCATGAAAGTTAACAGTGGAAGATATTAAAGAAATGGAAAGAATTACGTATAGGCTAAGAAACAGAGAAGATGAATTCATGTGTGTTTTTTTTCTTATTATTTTTCTTCTTATTTTTTCTTTTTTAAATCTTAATTTAATTATCTTTTCTCTCTTTGTACCTTTTCTTTGGATATCTATTTTTATTTTTATTTCATGTTGTATTCTTGTTTGTGTTCTTGTATGTTTAAAAAAAACAAAAAACAATTATATATAAAAATGTGCCAGGATGAACAAAATTTGTGATGAAATATGACAACTTGTAATGAAGTAAAACAGCCTGCAATAAAGTATATTAAAAAAAAAAAGGATAAGAGTTATTCACAATAAGGCGTGTAGCTGACCAGCTTGACAGGCGGGTGCGGTGTAACAGTTTGTCAAGAGGCTTAAAACCCGTCTCAGCTCCAGCTCTCAGCCTGTGGGTGACATCACTCAGGCCATCCGGGGGAGACCTCCCTCACAGCGAGCTGTTGAAGAGAAGCAACCGAAGTCCACCCCAGAAGAACCAACAAATACAGATGTTGTTGAGGCTCAGGTTTCTTCCTCTGTCTCTGCAGCTCTCTGGGCACCTCGATGGACCAGTCACCAATAATCCACACTGTGTCTATAGAAATACAAAGGTGTTCAATTAATGCCTCAGACAAGACAAAATGTACAGTTAACTACATGTGACAGCTCAGGGTGTTTTTTTTGTTATGAGCCACATCTGCAGGAATAATATTGAACAAGGTAGCTGCAACTCATCATAATAGATACCAGTCTTAAACACTATTTTTTCTAATACTTAAAGTTTTTGGTGTGAAGCTGACACTGTCCACAGACTCCATGACTTCACAGGTTCTATAGAAAACAAATGTCTTATAATAAATACTAAATAATTATTTTTAAATTGTCATGTTCACCACATCGCTGTTGACATCAGTAAATATAAAACACAGACATTCCTCTTTTTATCAGAACAGTAACATGAACTGTATGCTTTGTAATATTGATTTCTTCTGGATGTCTCATATTTATTTACAGTCTATGGTCTAACAGTAGTTTTATCAACAACAACGAAAAGAAAAAAGACACCAAAGCTCTCGTCTTTTATCGTTTAAAACAGACTTCTTATCCTTAAACATGTTCTTACACCCAAGTACTGATTTGTAACACAATGTGAGAATTTAAATGTAAAGATTAGCCTCAAAATGTTTCTTACATGTTATGATAAAACTTTGTTAATGTATTGCTCTGCTAACACTGACAAAGTCTAGTAACTGCTCTGACAAATAACTAATAACCATAATTGTATATTCAAAAAAAAAAAAAGGTGTAGTTTTAAGACTTTGATTAAATATTTGTGTATTTTGATTAAACTTTTTGTAGAAAAGTTAAATGTTAACTTACTGTTTATAGAGTTTTCTCAGGACGAGCAGGAATAGGGGATGATAGCAGCCTAGCTGAAAGCTATGCTGTCAAGCTATGCTGCTAACGTCGAGCTGAATGGGCGGAGTTAAGTCCCGCCGGTCCCGCCTTACTGCTGTTGCTAGGTTGATCCGAAGTTAGGTTGAGACTGCAAATCCAATATGGATGCGGCCGTCGATTGGACTCATTTGTTGCCTATGTCACAGACGGGTCAGGGTTCGTCCAGTAATATTTACAGTCTATGGCACAGACTCTGATAGCAGCTGCTGTGACTGTAATGTTAACGCCCTCTGCTGGACATAGACACACAGTGATAAAGCCATTCAATGGTACAGCACACTGGAGCCCTGCTTATTCTGAAATGAGGATTACATCAAGACAAGCAGAGAATAAATATTTAACTTTAATTAACCAGTCAAATATTCTAACAGAACAACAATGAAGATTACAGATGTACTCATCATGTTTGTCTACAGTTTAACTTTTACTTAATTTAAATTAAACTTAATTTAATTCATTACACTGTGGACGATTTATTGACAACAGGCTGAAAATATCACGGAGCAACTTTAGAGTGGATACGTTTTATTGGTGTTACAGTTTTAGAGAAGAACAGATCAACAACAAGGAGGAGGAAGCGTGGAGTTCAACAGGTGGACATCTTTATTCACCTCGTTGTTGTTGTTGTTGTTGTTGTTGTTGTTGTTGTGAGACACGTTTGGCTGAAGGTTCAAGATTACTTTCAGTGTTTTATTACATGTTTAATCACACATTTATTTCTAAGAAATGTGGGCAGTGTCATTTGAAACCCTGTTGCTATGGTGATAAACACCCTGTAGTGTTTCCTGTTGAAGGGACTTTTTACTTTCACTTTCTCCAGTTGTGACGCAGTTTTGTTCTCCGTGTTGAAGGTAAGAGACTCTTTCCACTGTTGTTCAGACTATCTGTTTAATTTAAGTGTAAAAAGAGCTGTAAGATAACAGTTAGCCACCAGGTTCATTAGCTGCTCTTATTACAGTAGAAGAACAGGGATGACGATGATAGGGTTGCCACCTTCCAAGCAGAAAAATAAAGGACACCCTGCAGCGGGGTGCAACTCAGTAGGAGCCTGACCATCACTGGCCCAACAGTGGGGTGGGGCACCAGTTGTGGTGAATCAGGATTTAAAACGTTGATTTAATGAAGTAATAAGAGTCATACTTAAAGACCGCAGGTCTTTCATCCCATCTGCCGTCAGACTGTTTAATCAGACTCTTTAACAGCATCACCACTTACATCAATAATGCTACACACTGTATGTGTTTTTAATTTTAATAACAATAACTCTTTCCACAAGTGGAAGTGTAAATACCTTGTATTATTCTATTATTGTATTTTTTTTCACCCTTTATTTAACGGATGTAAATATTTTTGATTTTTAACTTCTTGTTATTTTTAATAATTATATTCCTGCTTCCTTTTTTCTAGAGCTGTTGTAACACAAAAAATTCCCCCATGGGGGACCAATAAAGTTTATCTTTAGCTTTATCTTTATCTTTAAGTGCTTTCTTAACACTTTTTTCCAAAATAATTTCCAAACACAAAACTTCAGTGTAAAGGCATACAATAATGTATGCACAATTAAATGCACCTAACACGACTTCAGCAGATGCTTACTACTAGCTAGGCCTATTCAATTTACAACTTAACTTAATCTTCAAATAAAGTTATAACTTGACATTAATTCATTAACAGAGTATTATTGAAGTGCTTTTGACACTGCTGTAACATAGAGGGGAGCAATAAGATGACAGATTTTTTATTAAATAAACAGTACGAATTTAATAGAATTTTTATTCATTTATTCTGTCCTTCTGTCTGTCATTTTTGTTGTTTTCTCATGAAATTATGAATGATACTATTAATATGGTTTTGAACTATTTTCTTATTGTATTAATTAAGTGTCTATTGTCGATATATTGATGTTGTATTGATGATATCTCGCCCAGGCCATAGTGTGAATATAGATTTGGCTAAAATAAATGTCGTCATCTTGTTTTATGTACTGAAAAATGTTTACACTATCCAAACTACAGGCTACTGGAATAACCTATCTATAAACATTGGAGAAAGCCAGGCATTACTTTCTACTCACGTCTGTATTTCTGCATCCGTTCATGTTTCAGTGGTGCACGGTGCGGGTATCAGTGTCATGATTTGGTCTTATTTAGTTTTGTATTTCAGTATTTAGGTTTCCATGTTTTAATTTCTCCTGTTTATGCTGGTGTAAGATGGAGATGAGATTTATTTTTGTGAAGTTTTATTTTATAGATCTTTATTTTTCTTAGGTTGAGATAATATACATTATTTGATTTAATGCTAATTTCATTTATATTTACAATTTGTACTTTACAAGAGTATCTGTTTGATATGATGCACTGTGCCTTTAAGGTTACCCATGGTAACGGTTTGAGGAGTGATATTGCTTTAAGACAAGTAAGGTGTCGCTGTTGTTGTTGTTGAGTCTGGATATGTAATGCTCGGTTACAGACGGACATTAAACGTATGAGACGCACAGCAGAAGTTGTTCCTGTGCTTTTACTTACCCACACCCTAATATATATATTTAATTAAGTATGTTTAGTGTTATGGTTAACGGCAAGACAACTGAGGATAATCAACATCATCCAAGAAGCGCCGTTACACTGGTGGCAGCGGGTTTGTGGACTGCAATTTGTTTGCAGTAACATTTTGCCGGGGATTAACAAGCTAGCTACATCTGCTCCGCTCTGATGCAGCATTGCTTGTTTCACCGTGACCTGCTCATGCTGGAACAAGCTAATGCTAAACTAAGCTAAGCTAGTGACTGGTCAAGTGGTGGAAAACAACAGACTTTATTGGATTTTTTTTTTTTTTCTTTTTCTTTGCCGAAGTAACGAAGAAAGGACATTACAAACAAGTACAGAGACTGACGAGGTGAATACAACTTTTTCTGCCTTCTCCGTGGATTTTCACTACTTCAGTGCGGATGCTGTGTGTGAACTTGACTGCGTGGGACATTGCATGGTAAAGTTGTTCACATGTTAACTGTCGATGCTACAACTTCAAAGTGGATGTGCCTAGCTTACCTGAGCTAAGAAAGAAAAGCAAAGACTGAACTATTGTGCCCATTGTGAACATTGAAACCGAAATTAAGGACCACTGTAATGCTGATTAAACATGACCAGGGATAACTTTTGGAACGAACTGCCAGATCTCATCAGAGGAGCCCCACTCCTGATGGTGAGCGAGGCCGCAGCCGATACTATTCCTCAGACAGAGATCGCTACAGGGATAGCTCCTATGATCGATACACAGCTCGTGATAGCTCCTACAGATCTCCAAGGTATGAAAGGGACCGTTACGACAAACGGGACACTCACACTCGTTCTGGATCATATGACCGCCATGCACGTGGCTACAGCCCGTCACACAGAGACTACCCACAGCGAGGTCGCTCTCCTGATCACCCTAGAGATAGACATTCTTCTCAACGCTCTCCAAGTCCTGGCCACGTGAGGTTTAGTTCTCCTCACAACAGCTCAAACAAGGTAAACTACAAGTAGTTGACAATGAGGGTCAATTGCCAGCTACTGACTTTACTCAGACCCAACAGGACAATACAGCTACATCTACTGACTTCACTAGAGACAGTTTATCTAAAGTACATGTGTCAAAACGATATGTGTCAGTTGTAATTGAGGACACTGTTGTACATGCTTTTGTTGACACTGGAGCAGACATTTCAGTCATCAGTGAAGATTTTAGAATGTCTACACCTGCTCTTCACAAAAAGCCTATTGCAAAACAATACGTACCTCTTACTGGTGTCACAGGTGATCCTCTGGACTCAGTTGGATCAATCTCAGTCAATTTAAATATTGCCCATAAACCTATGACTCATGCTCTCCAAGTAGTCAGAAACTGTACTAAACCACTAATCTTGGGCTGGGATTTTCTAGTTGCTAATGGCATTATTGTCAATACCCGAAACATTACTCTCACAGTTGATGACAAAGAAGTGCCGCTGGTTAGCCCACACCAGTATGTCCCTAAACTAACCGATGTCACAGTTTCTTCTACAGTTACAGTGCCAGCCATGTCAGAGATGGTCATCACAGCTAAACTGGATGTACCACTTAAAGGACTGATACCACATGACTATGCAGGTGTGTTTGAACCACATTACACTAATCACTCAGCTACAGGTTTTGCATGGACTGTGACAAAAGCTGATAAAGCCTCTATCTATGTTAAAGTTGCTAATCCCTCCAGTAAGGAAGTCATGTTGCACTGTGGCACACAGATAGGAACATTTCATGCAACATCTGGCTACAGCAATGACGAGTACAGTGTGATGGAAAATTCTGTTTGTAATGTTAACATTCAGATCCCTGTGACTTCCAAACAGACTTTACTGCCTGACAGTTGTAACCCTGACCTCACAGGTACACAACAACAGAAACTCACAGACACTTTGAACTCATTCTCGGACGTGTTCAGTCAGCACACACATGACTTTGGTAGGACACATCTGGTCACACATAAAATTACAACAAACTGTGACACACCCATCTCACAAAGAGCCTACCGCTCTTCACCTTCCATGAAAGCAGAAATCCGTCGTCAGGTGGAGGAGCTCAAAGCTCAGGATCTAATTGAGGACAGCACAAGCCCCTGGGCCAGCCCAGTTGTCATGGTGAAAAAGAAAGATGGCACTTACAGATTTTGTGTCGATTTCAGGAAACTAAATTCAGTCACCATCACAGATGCACATCCTCTCCCCAGAGTTGATGACAGTTTGGACGCACTGTCTGGCTCTCAGTTTTTCTCCACCATGGACATGTCAAGTGGATACTGGCAAGTTGAAATGGATCCTGCAGACAGACCTAAAACAGCATTTACTACAGGTGATGGTCTCTACCAATTCAAAGTAATGCCCATGGGTCTGAAAAATTCACCACCAACTTTTCAGAGACTTATGGAGCTTGTTTTAAGAGGTCTACACTGGACAACATGTGTCATCTATCTTGATGATGTCATCTGTATGGGACGTGACTTTGAGGATCATCTACAAAACTTAAGAGACATTCTTACAAGATTCAGACAAGCCGGTTTGAAACTTAACCCAAAGAAATGTGACTTTTGCAAATCAGCTGTGAAATATATGGGACAAATTGTTTCACAAGATGGACTTGCACTTGACCCCGTCAACAGTCACAAGATATGTGAATGGCCTGTTCCAAAATCGCCTACTGAGGTACGAGCATTTCTGGGACTTTGCTCCTATTACAGACGCCTTGTGCACAAGTATGCCTTCATTGCTCTTCCTCTTACACAGAAACATGTCACATTTGAATTGACAGAGGAGTGCTCGGCAGCATTTCAGACATTAAAAGATGCACTCATCTCTCCTCCAATAATGGCATTTCCAGACTTTCATCAGCCATTTATTCTCAGTACTGATGCATCTAACTTTGCAGTAGGTGCAGTGCTCTCTCAGGTTCAGAATGGTACTGAACGGGTTATAGCTTATGCAAGTCATGTTCTGACCAGAACAGAGAAGAAGTGGTGTACATATGACAAAGAACTTTGGACAATTGTTTGGTCAATCAGACATTTCAGACACTACTTAAACTGTAATCCATTTACAATCATCACTGATCATCGTCCACTCCTCAGTTTAAGAAAACTGGATGTCACACATGACCCGACCGGACGACGTGGTCATTGGGCTTTGGAGTTGGAGCCCTATCAATGGATGATTGTGCATAAAGATGGAAAGAAACACACAAATGCTGATGCTATGTCAAGAAATCCCCTCACGACACAAGACAAGATCAGGGAAGACAATACGAATCGGAAATTATTCAAACCATATGTCAGACTTAATATCAAAAAGAAAAGAACCACACCTTATCACCTTCGTGGGAATGGTATGGTCAAAAAATGTAACAAAACTCTTAAAGAACAGTTGGCTATGAGGAGGAGGAAGATGAGGAGGAGGTGGTGGAGGTACCGGTGGATGAGAACCTGTTCTCTTACATGACAATGATGATGAATGGGATCACTATTTACCAGCAGTGGTTCTCTCCTATAATTCAACTCCACATTCTAGCACTGGATACTCTCCCTATTTTATTGCTCATGGTAGGGAACCTCGTATTCCAGCTAATGTCACTTTGTCTACGCCTTATGTATCTCAGACTCCACAGAACTATGGCTCTGAACTGGTGAAACGGCTTGGATGAACACAGAGAAAGAAACTTGATCCTAACTGGACAGGACCTTACAAAGTTGTGTCTACAGAAAACAAGGGACTCACTTACAACCTTTTGGATTTAAGACATCCTCAAGCTGGATCAAAAGTGGTTCACTATGATCGATTAAAACCTTACAGGTCTACTTGGGACATATCTTCAGTACCAGACACCTGGACAGTTCCTAAACGGCCTCTGGACACAGACTCGCTCAGGACGGGTTGTTCGAAAACCACAGCGACTTTTGCTGTGAAAAAGTTTGAACATGTTAAACAAAAACAAACAAACAAAAAAAAACGGATGTTTGTTTCAGAATTTCCTGAACTGTTTACTATCACACAAGTGTTATTATTGTTCTACGTAATTCACAAATTCTAAGTTTAGATTTTGCACTTTATATTTAGTGTCGAATTGGATAAAGCAAAGGTTTTTTTCATGCAATAAGATTATTTTAAGACCTATGCATATTTGTCTAAAATGTGCCTGGTTTTCTACTGCCTTTGTCAGCACAGCTAGACGTGTTTTTTTTTCAATTGTGTTTTATATGGGATGGGATTTATTTTTGTTAACCTTTGAAATGAGGACATTTCATCTGAACAAAGGGAAGTATGTAAGATGGAGATGAGATTTATTTTTGTGAAGTTTATTTTATAGATCTTTATTTTTCTTAGGTTGAGATAATATACATTATTTGATTTAATGCTAATTTCATTTATATTTACAATTTGTACTTTACAAGAGTATCTGTTTGATATGATGCACTGTGCCTTTAAGGTTACCCATGGTTACGGTTTGAGGAGTGATATTGCTTTAAGACAAGTAAGGTGTCGCTGTTGTTGTTGTTGAGTCTGGATATGTCATGCTCGGTTACGGACGGACATTAAACGTATGAGACGCACAGCAGAAGTTGTTCCTGTACTTTTACTTACCCACACCCTAATATATATATTTAATTAAGTATGTTTAGTGTTATAGTTAACGGCAAGACAACTGAGGATAATCAACATCATCCAAGAAGCGCTGTTACACTAGTGTTGCTTGTTTCCCTTGTGTGTTTTTGTCCTAATGTTTCATAGTTTAGTCTTTAGTGTTTTGTGTGTTATTTTGTAACTTCGTACCCTAGTGTTTCTTTATGTTCTAGTGTGTTTTTGTTACTTTCTTGAGTTCTCTGTGTATCTTAGTGTTTCTTGATTTTTGTTCTATGTCGAATGTTAGTATCAGTCTATGTCGGTCGTCAGTCTCTCCTTGTGCTTCCCCGTGGCTCCTTGTTTTTTCGTTTTGGATTTCGATAGTAAGTTTTTGTTTGCCTTTTTTTGATTATTAAATACTTTCTATTCTGCACTTGGGTCCAGCTCTCCTTGTTTCCCAACCATTCATGACAATCAGAGGCAGCCGCAGACATGTTTCCTTCTGACTCCTATGACTTTCTCTCACCCAATCACTAAAGAGCTCTCATTGCTCATGGCAAAAAAAACAAAAAAAAAACAACGGACGCTCTGACGGGTGGCAACCCCGATGACTCTCAGTTAGCATGCCATGCAGGCTATGCTAACATGCTAACAGGACAGTTAGACAGCAGAGTGAGGAAGGATATTCTGTTCTCTTCAGACAGGACTGAGGGTCTCTGAGTGAGTTCAGTGTAACTCAAACAGTGTAATGTTGGAGCTGCAGCTCTGAAACATGAGAGGAGCTGAAACACGAGTCACACTGAGCGACTGTCAGCTTTTATTCTTCATGTGTCAAACACACCAATCATGAAAGAGTCAGTGTGATGTTCAGGAAGTGTTTGCAGTCTGCAGTCAAAGTACAAAAGTACTTAGTTCTACGTCTCAGTTCTGCTTTGAGACATTTCTCAGAGTAAAGTTGGATCACTTTGACTTCTGTTGTAAAGATATTAGAAGTTAAACTACACAGTGTGAGTGTTGGACTGTAATCTGATATATGAGAAGATTATTATTCCTGATGTGTTCATGTGTATGATCAGGGCTGGACTGACCATCTGACATACCATGTATTTTCATGAAGGGCCGACGCACCTTGTGACTGATGAAGTTAACTTTTAACACCCGGCCCCTAAAGCAGGGACAGCTGTTCATTGGTTGGTGGAGCTAGGTAGACATAAAGCTGCACCCCCACGCCCCCCACCCCTTCCTCTCTGGGTTAAAGGAAGTGAGTCAACGTCAGGAAACCACTTCTACACTGAAAGAGGAAGTGGAGGAGGGAGAGGGACGACTCTCTTGGGCTCGCTCCACCTCTCACTCACTGTGCACGCCATGACAGCAGGAGGACAGGAGAAATGTCAGAGCATTCAGATCATTACAGATAAAAAAAAACAGTGGAGAGGGTGAGAAGTTAAACCCTGAAGTAACATGAGAATATTTATTAATGACATCATACGTTTCTTCATACAGACAGACAGACAGACAGACAGACAGACAGACGCACTGCTGACAGACGGAGGGGCAGACGGACAAAATTTTGACTCAAAGATTGACGCTCACTTCTGTGTTACCTCATAGCATGGCATAGCGGTCAAAACAGTGTATGTGCTCTCTCCGTCCAGCAACACCTGAAACCCCAGTGAAAGTTCCTGCCTATAAAGAGTATCACCTTAACCCAAAGGTGACACCTGCTGGAACAACTTGTGTCTTACACTTCATTCTCCTAAACATTGCTCCTACACAGACTATAATCTGGCATATCCATAATCGATGCGTCCCTAGTTTTAACATATTCTTCTGCAGCAGTACCTACAAACATGCAGCCAAAAAATGACTAATGACCTACTCATGGCAGCTGACTCCGGACTTTAACCATCCTCATCCTCGTTGAGCTCAGTGCAGCCTTCGACACCATCTCCCATCACACACTCCTTGACAGACTTGCCTCCATTGGAATCACTGACACACCCTTGCACTGGTTTTCATCCTATCTCTCTGGTCACACTCAGTTCACTCAACTCGGAACCTTCAAATCCCAGCCATTTCCAGTCACTACCGGTGTTCCTCAGGGTTCTGTCCTGGGCCCCCTTCTGTTCATCATCTATCTCCTTCCTTTTGGCCACATCTTCCGTAATTATAAAATCCAGTTCCATTGCTATGCAGATGACACCCAGCTCTACCATCCATCAAACCCACCTCCTCCCTCCCGCCCACTTCCCTGACTGATTGCCTGCAAGAATTCAAATCCTGGTTCACCTGCAACTTCCTCAAATTAAACAGTGACAAAACCGAGCTTCTCCTCATCGGCACCAAATCAACAATCTCTAAACTCAACAGTTTTTCTCTGGCTATTGACCACTCCTCAGTTTCTCCCTCCCCTCAGGTTAAGAGTCTGGGTGTCATCCTAGACAGCACACTATCATTCCAAGCTCACATCAATAATGTCACCCGGTCTGCTTATTTCCATCTACGTAACATTAATCGCCTCCGCCCGTCCCTCACTCCCAGCAGTACTGCCATTCTCGTCAACACCCTGGTTACATCCCGCATTGACCACTGCAACTCCCTTCTCTTTGGTTTCCCTCTCAAGTCCATCCACAAACTTCAACTGGTCCAGAACTCTGCCGCTCGCATCATCACCAGAACGCCCTCTGTTAATCACATCACCCCTGTCCTACAGCAGCTTCATTGGCTCCCGGTTAAACATCGCATCACCTTCAAAATTCTGCTCCTCACCTTCAAGGCCATCCACAACCTCGCTCCGCTTTACCTCTCTGAACTCCTGCACATTAACACACCTACCTGCACTCTCAGGTCTTCTTCTTCCATTCAACTCACTGCACCACCTGCCCGCCTGTCCACCATGGGGGTCCAGGGCCTTCAGCCGCTCTGCCCCCCAAATCTGGAACTCCCTCCCACCACAAATCCGTAATATCGACTCTCTCTCCATTTTCAAATCTCATCTCAAAACACATCTTTTTAAACTGACATATTCAGTCTGATCATTCTCCACCAGGTCTCATAACTCCTTTACATCCTGTACATTTGTGTTTTTTTTTGTTTTTAATGTTAATTCTATCGTTGTGTTGTTACTTTGTTGTTTTTATCTCTGCTCTGTAAGGTGACCTTGAGAGGTTTTTTTTAAAGGCTCCTTTAAATAAAATGTATTATTATTATTATTATTATAGGTGGCGGGGGGGGGACATACTGCAGTGTGTGAATGTCAGGGGGCTGAAAGGATGGTGTGCTCATGGATCACAGGAATGGATTGAAGGGTCCAGTCCAAATACAGGACTGTTTATTTTTGTCCCAGTCAATCTCCATGGACAACCAGTTTAACTGTGAAGATTCTGAAAAGTTTCATATGAAGATGTAATAACTCTTTAATGATCGTTCTTCTCAGACTGCAGCTCTCCCAGCAGGGGGCGCTCTGCTATGGATCAGTGTGAGGACACAGAGGAGGGAGTCCCTCCTTCTAAAACCTCTCTGTGTGAGGAACATGAAGCTCTGAGGTGAGGATCTCTAACTGTCCATGACCCTTCTCCGTGTCACAGCTCAGTGCTCACATCACTCCACCTTCATCATCATCACCATTATCATCATCATCATCACCATCACCATCACTATCACCATCACCATCACCATCACCAGCATCAGCATCAGCATCAGCATCAGCATCAGCATCAGCATCAGCATCATCATCACTGTCTCATCTGCTGCTCACAGTAACTAATAATGTTGTTTGTTTGTATCAGGATGCAGGAACAGAGACCAGACTCTCCTGGACCCAGCTGTGTGTCCATGAAGAGTGACCAGTCTAAAGATGTTATGAGAAACTTTAAAGATGGAAGTCCTGCTGATGGGAGGTGAGATCTGAAATTGACAAAGAGCTCTGCTCTGCTTTTCTGTAACTCTTTCATCCTCAGCCATTTACATGCCTCTCAGTCTTCAGTCCATGTTCACCTCTCCCAGGACTCGTACTTTCCTCCTGTCTCTCCTACTTCTCCGACAGAGGTCCTCAGAATTCACCTCCTTCTCCTGTCTTCATTTTCCTCATCAGCTTCATTTAGTTTTCTTACCACTTCATGATCATTGTGTGCTTTGGTTCTATCTTGTGTTTTTTTAATGATTATAAAAATAATCATTTTATTGCAGCTGTGAGTCCATTTATTTCTGCTTTTGGGTCCTTCCCTGTGCCCTATTTCCCAGACACTGTCAGAACTTAACCT
This sequence comes from Labrus bergylta, assembly GCF_963930695.1. NCBI lineage: Eukaryota > Metazoa > Chordata > Actinopteri > Labriformes > Labridae > Labrus > Labrus bergylta. The sequence continues at coordinate 31,466,998 of NC_089200.1, read as the reverse complement.
GCCTGACTACTAGAAAGAAGCCAAGTATTCTTAGACAAAGTCAACAATAATAATAATAATAGGCCAACCCTTAAAAAGAGACAAATCTAAGGAAAGATTTATTTTTGGGCTTTTTGTTCCGTTATTTAGAGACGGGACAGTAGATAGAGTCGGAAATGAAGGAGAGAGAGAATGGGGAATAACATGCATGAAAGGAGCCACAGGTCGAATTTGAACCCGAGCCACCCGCTTGGAGGGCTACAGTCTCCCTACATGGGACACACACACTAACCACTAGGCCACCAGCTCCCCAATTAAAGCATTTTTATTGAATGAACATTTTTATTTTTCCCTCAGGTAGAATTAAAGTCCTCTCCTTCCTCACTCCCGATGATGACCAAAACAAACAGATATACTGTCCACAATATCAAACTTCATTCACAGAGAGTCTGCTTCTGCACGTCAATTTGAAAGCATGCACCATCAAGGATGAGAGCAACGGTTTTAATAACTGTGATTAGAGGATTATGGTCCACAAGGTGGATGTTGGAGGTCCTGACTTTGTCCACAGCCCAGATCCTCAACCTGATGAGGTTCTGCTGGTGAGATGTTGGGCATTGGAAGCTTCAGGTCAATTCACTAACCTACCTGGTCCATACATCCTGCTGATCCAGCTGACCATTGTACTGATATCTGACTACACTTTCTCCTGGACTACATAGTTTAATACTTTGATCCTTGTTTTAGTGAATAGTACCTGAGTCCAGCTTAGGTACATTTAGTACATCAGGGATAATGTCATGGTGGTATACTGAACGTTTGGTCCAGTGATCTTGGCTGGACACTGGTGAGCAGATGTATCATGAAGACTGCAGACAAAGATCTTCAATGCTCTTGAGGGTTTTTTACAAACCTGTTAGGATCCATATACAGGACTGACTCACATTGTAAAAACTACTGTGATGGTGCAAGCAGCACTTATTCCCATCTGAAGTGGTGTCAGTCTGAAGACTTTGTCCCAGAAGTGAGTTCCAGGTTGAGGTTCCTGAAGTTGTTATGGACAAGTCCTTGATCTGGATCTGTTCTGTATCCTAATAGTAGTTGCTGCTCGTGGTACCTACAGTCTCTAAATGTACTATGGGAGGTAGAGCCTTCAGTTATCAGGCTCCTCTCCTCTGGAATCATCTTCCAGCCAGGGTATGGGAGGCAGACACAATTTGTACTTTTAAAAATAGACTTAAAACTTTCCTTTTTGATAAATCTTATAGTCAGGCCTGGCACAGGTGTAGACCAGCTCCTAGTTATGCTGCTATAGGCTTAGACTACCGGGGGAACTGGCACCTTGAGCTCCTATCTCTCCTCCCTCTCTCTCTCTCACTCTGTGAGATCATATTACTGCATGTTGTTGTCTGTAAATCTCAGTTACTAACCACAGCATCTTTCTGAGCTGTGTTTATGTTTGAGTCTTCTTCTGTTAACTTTAATTTCATCAGTCTAAAGAATCTGAGGACAGACACAGTGTTGGCTGTATTATGAGTGAGATACTGTTCTAATAGAAACAGAGAGAACTGTGGAGAACTTCACCTCTGCCTCCTGATTACTGATTATCCATCTGCTAGTTTGAACTGGAACAATCTGATTAAAAATTATCTTTATTCGTCATGCTTTTATTAACCAGCTGTTTGTTTGTCTCAGAATGCAGGAACAGAGACCAGACTCTCCTGGACCCAGCTGTGTGTCCATGAAGAGTGACCGGTCTATGGGTCGTTTTTTTGAGTTTAAAGATGGACGTCCTGCTGATGGAAGGTGAGAATTAAAAATGAAGTAAATGTTCTGACTCTGTTGTTTAAAGACTCATATCTTGGCTCAGAGCTTCATAATATATCCCATTGTTTTCTTGTGTAATATGTCCTGTCACAGAGTTCAACAGGAGAGCTCCAATGCTCACAAAGATCAATCAGACCAGCAGAATCCAACAGACCTGGACTACATCTTTATGGTGTTTGCAACACACTGTTAATTAATATACTACTATCACAAGAATGTAATTCTAAGTTATTGTTCTGTTTAGAACCAGCTGAACTTCGGACTGACAGATGAATCACATGTTGAGTTCTACCAGTGTATATTAAATCTCCAGTGTTTCCTTCTGTTCCAGCTGCTGGAGGAGAACATCATCATCTTTGTGAAGAACGAGCTGAAGAGAGTGCAGAGGGTTCTGAGTCCAGATTACCCAGAATGCTTAAAGAGTCAGAGTGAGGATGAAGAGCAGGGGAGAAGCTATAAAGAGGCATTTTTGAAGATCGCTCTCCACTTCCTGAGGAGAATGAAGCAGGAGGAACTGGCTGACTGTCTGGAGAGCAGTAAGAACATTTGAACAGATTTAGTATTTTAGAAAAAGGACAAAGAGGTTTAAAATTCCAAAATCAGATAGTCATGTGATCTATATCAGGATCTGTTCATTGAGTTCTTTCTTTATTCAGGAACAGTCGCTGCAGAGTGCTGGCGTAAACTCAAATCTGACCTGAAGGAGAAGTTACAGTGTGTGTTTGAGGGGATTGCTAAAGCAGGAAACCCAACCCTTCTGAACCAGATCTACACAGAGCTCTACATCACAGAGGGAGGGACTGGAGAGGTCAATGATGAACACGAGGTCAGACAGATTGAAACAGCATCCAGGAAACCAGACAGACCAGAAACAACCATCAGACAAGAAGACATCTTTAAAGCCTCACCTGGAAGAGATGAACCAATCAGAACAGTGATGACAAAGGGAGTGGCTGGCATCGGAAAAACAGTCTTAACACAGAAGTTCACTCTGGACTGGGCTGAAGACAAAACCAACCAGGACATACACTTCACATTTCCATTCACTTTCAGAGAGCTGAATGTGCTGAAAGAGAAAAAGTTCAGCTTGGTGGAACTTGTTCATCACTTCTTTCCTGAAACCAAAGAAGCAGGAATCTGCAGATTTGAAGAGTTCCAGTTTGTGTTCATCTTTGATGGTCTGGATGAGTGTCGACTTCCTCTGGACTTTAAAAACAACAAGACCCTGACTGATGTCACAGAGTCCACCTCAGTGGATGTGCTGCTGACAAACCTCATCAGGGGGAAACTGCTTCCCTCTGCTCGTCTCTGGATAACCACACGACCTGCAGCAGCCAATCAGATCCCTCCTGAGTGTGTTGACATGGTGACAGAGGTCAGAGGGTTCTCTGACCCACACAAGAAGAAGTACTTCAGGAAGAGATTCAGAAATGTAGAGCAAGCCAACAGAATCATCTCCCACATCAAGACATCCAGAAGCCTCCACATCATGTGCCACATCCCAGTCTTCTGCTGGATCACTGCTACAGTTCTGGAGGATGTGCTGAAGACCAGAGAGGGAGGAGAGCTGCCCAAGACCCTGACTGAGATGTACATCCACTTCCTGGTGGTTCAGTCCAAACTTAAGAACATCAAGTATGATGGAGGAGCTGAGACAGATCCACACTGGAGTCCAGAGAGCAGGAAGATGATTGAGTCTCTGGGAAAACTGGCTTTTGAGCAGCTGCAGAAAGGAAACCTGATCTTCTATGACTCAGACCTGACAGAGTGTGACATCAATATCACAGCAGCCTCAGTGTACTCAGGAGTGTTCACACAGATCTTTAAAGAGGAGAGAGGACTGTACCAGGACAAGGTGTTCTGCTTCATCCATCTGAGTGTTCAGGAGTTTCTGGCTGC